>NW_007256990.1:19836-33148 GCF_000164805.1 Carlito syrichta | reverse complement strand
GAGTTCGAGGATGGAGCCGCGGCCGCCGTGGGTGGAGCAGGCGGGACCGGAGTATTGGGACCGAGAGACACAGATCTCCAAGGGGAACGCACAGAGAGACCCAGGGAACCTGCAGACCCTGCCTCGCTACTACAACCAGAGCGAGGCGGGTCAGTGACCCCGGGTCGGGGTCACAAGTCACAACCCCTACCTATCCCCCACAGACGACCCAGGTCGTCCGAGTCTCCGGGTCTGAGATTCACCCTCAGGTCGCGACATCCTCAGGGACCCTGGACCCGGGAAGAGCTTCAGGCGACTTACCCGGTTTCATTTTCAGTTTAGGTCAAAATCCCCCTGGGATGGTCAGGGCGGGGGCGGAGGCGGAGCTGAGTGGGCGGGGCTAACTGCGGGGACGGGGCTAACTGCGGGGGCGGGGCCGGGGTCGCACACCTTCCAGAGGGTGCAGGGCTGCCGGGCTGCCAAGTGGAGCCGGACCCGAGCCTCCTCTGCGGGGATATAATGGCACGGATTACCTCGCCCTGAATGAAGACCTGTGCAGCTCAGATCACCCAGCGCAAGCGGGAAGCGAACCGTGTGGCGGAGCGACACAGGGCCTAGCAGGAGGGAAAGCGTGTGGAGTGACTGCTTAGACCTCTGAAGAACCGGAAGGAGACGCTGCAGCGCGCGAGTACCTGGGGCCGAGGGGCGCCTAGCCGATCTCCTGCGGATCTCCCGGGCTGGTCCCCCACAAGGAGGGGTCAAAAATGGGATCAACACTGGGATGCCGCCCTCGCCATGGTCCAGAGCAGGAAGAATCCTCCTAGGTTTCAGATCCTGCTCCAGAGAGTGACTCTGAGGCCAGCCCTTGTCTCTGCTGGGAAGGATGGAGTTTGGGTCAGCCCGGGACTCAGCACTGATCTTTTTGGAGTTCTTCCTCGTCCTTTCTGGCCACACCCTTTGTCCCACAGTGGATCAGGGTAGGGGGTGGAGCACCTGGAACTCGGCACTCATCAGGTCCCTCTGAAGTTTGGGCTCTCAGGATATTCCCTCTGGGCCACGATCAAGCCCTCCGCCCATCACAGAGATCAGATCTGATGATCCGTGGAGAGTCAGTCGGAGCACTTTACTGCCTTGCCTTTAATATGGTGGTGGGGTGCCTCTTGTCCTCTTCCATGGGAACTTGCCTCTGGACTCCGTCTGCAGCCCCTTCCAGCGCCCTGAAAGGTGCTGAAGTGATGAGGCAAAGCCCAGCAGTCTCTTTCCTGCTTCAATGGTGAGGAAGCGCCTGGGGCAATACTGTCTCCCAGCAGCTTTTCCAAAGGAAAACTGTCTGTTTTGAAAAAACAATGGTACTCCTCTTCTGTGACCCAGGAAGAGCCAGGGATAAAGTAGAGAAGCTGCAGCAACTGCTATTGCACAAGGGGCCTGGCCACGTGCTCACGAGCCCCACTTAGTCTCTCCCAGTGTTTTCTTGCCAGGGAGGGTTTGTTGATTTAAAAAAGAAAAAGAAAAGAAAGAGAAAATGATGCTCAGCTTCTGCGTCCCAGGAATCGCTAGGGTCCAAGCCCAGACGCTGTGGCACCAGCTGCTGCACCAGGAGAGCCCTGGCGGTTAGCTCCCTAGGCCTCACTCAATCAGCTACTCACAGGTCCACTCACTCCACAGCACATACATAAAATTTTCCATACACTCACTCACACGGGGACTCGCATAGTCTGACTGGCTTGGCTGCCATCTTTGCCCAGCGAATATCTCTTAAAATGTGTATACATTTTTTCGGCACCCCTGTGTGTCTCATAGATGAGGTAAGTTTACATGCTTTGCATTTTCACTTCAAGAGTGTTTTATTTTTTTATTTTAAAGATGTGGGGTACAATTCAGGGTTAGGTATACAAATGTTGATTATGTAGGTGCTCTAGTTGATGAGGTGTGTCCCTCCCTCCCCTGGCAGTTTTCCTCAACTGCTAATCCCATCTTCTCTCCCCTCGCAGTTTCCCACCACTGCCAATCCCTTTCTAACAGTCTTATGATAATTGTTCAAGATCCCCTTATAAGTGAGAACATATGGTACTAAAAATGTTTTTTCTGTCATTGGCAGTGTTTACATTCTGCAAAGAAGTTTGAAGAGCATTGACAAATTTGCCACAATGATACTTATAATTCATGAATATGGAATGTTTCTCTTAAATACTCTTGAATAAAGCATTGCTGTTTATATTTGTGTATCTTTTGATAGATTTATTCCAAGGTTTGAAATGTTATGCTCATGTTTATGGTATTTCTTTCCTCATTGCATTTTTAAGCATTAGTTGTGGTATGTATAAACACAATTGTTGAAAATAGTTTTTATCTAATTATTTTGCGTGTCTCCTTTATTCATATAGTTTATATTTTCTATTGCCTGATTGCTAGGAAATCCAGTATAATTTGGAGTGCAAAATTACAGGGCAGATCTGCTGGTGTCCTCTCTTTCCTCTCCAGATCCACACTCCATGAGCTCTCCCAGCTCCATGTCCTGGAAATTGTGCTGTGTATCCTGCTTGATCTCCACAGGCAAACTTCCTGTCTTGCTTCTAGCTGGGTTTGGCTGATGAGGCCTTCATGATGGCAAACGGGGATGGAGGAGCACTGACTGAAGGTATTTATCACCCATCTCCCTCCTTGCAGTATTGACACAGGAAGAAATGAGACATGATTGGCTTGGATCCATTGATATGGGTTCTCTCACCCAGTATCTCAGACTAAAAGTATTGTTTTGAGCCCGTAAGAATGGCGATAATTGTCTGCTGGGTTAACTAATTAAAACCTGAATTCAACTGTGGCCTAAAACAGCATTTCCCACACTTGTCTGTACTTTAAATCACCTGGGAGATATTAACTAGTCCCAAACCCAGATCACACCTCAAACCAATACAATCTGATTCACAGACTTGGGATCCAGGTACCAGTAGTATGGAAAAACTCCCCAGGTGATTCCCTTCAGCAGTCAATGTAAAGAACAGTGGCTCAGAGCAGTGGTTTTCAATATATGGTATGTTACAAAATCATCTGAAAATTGCGGCAAAACTATAGAGGCCCACATACATGTACTATCTTAGTTTAATACACTTGAGCCCTTAAATTTTAAAAAATGAAACAGACTCTGTTGACCAGATTGGAGTATGGTGGTGCTATCACAGCTCACTGCAGCCTGGAACTCCTGGGCTCAAGTAATACTCCCACCTCTGCCTCCCAAGTAGCTGAGAATACAGGTGCACATCACCACACCTGGCTAATTTTTTTAATTTTTAGAAATGGGGTCTCACTATATTGTCCAGGTTGGTCTTGAATTCTGGCCTCAAGTGATTTACCCACCTAGGTCTCCCAAAGTGCTGGGATTACAGGCCTGAATTTTTAAAAATCAAGTCTCCAGATTTTGCTGTATACAACAGTTTGTGAAAACCACTAGCTTATTATCAGTGAAATCTATGTCACAGTTACTTTGCAGAGGAAGGTGTCTGAAAGCAGCTCCAACAGGGGATTGTGGGATGTGAAGTGACCCATAGGCTGATAGAGTCAGCTTGCTGGAGGTGGGGGAAGAGATAGTTGTGTCTTTCCTGGAAGGAGTCAGTGGTGTTGACATCAGGGCATGTGAAATGCACTCTCCAGAATGCTGAAAGGTAAAGACCAGCAGTGATCATGCAGAGTTTATTCATTGTTGTTTCATTTCACACCCTGAGAATGCAGCCCCATGGGGGTCTCAGAGCCATGGGGTGTTCACTCATCTCCACCCAATTCCGACTGTTACCTACAACTGAACTCCTGGTAAAACCTGCACTCCAGGGTGAACCATGTGGAGGCATCCAGCCGCACCCAAGCCCACCTGCACTTCATCCATCCTACCTGCTGCTCCCTACTGAGACCTCCTGGATGATATAAGAGGAGAACAGCTGACATGAGATAAGAACTTGACTTTTCCACTGGTAAAGAGAAAGGAAAAGCCTTTGAGAAAGGAAAAACCTTTAAGAAAGGAAAAGCCTGCTGTAGGGAAAAGCATGGGCATAATTTTAAAGGGCCCACAGGATAACTTAACTCAGTGAAAACTAAGGGATGTGTTTTTAGTTATCTGTTGCTATGTATGAGATTACCACAAACCGAGCAGCTTAAAATAAAATGTGTATTAGTTCGATTTTTTTGTGGGTCAGGAATTTAGACACAACTATGCTGGTTCATCTGCCTTAGAGTTTCTTATAAGGCTTTAACAAGTGTGTGCCATGGCTGGACACTATGTGAAGTTTAGCTGAGGAAGGACCTACTTTTGAGCATAGGCTATTGTTGCAGGATTCATTCCTCCATGGCTGTTTAATAGACAACCTCATTTGTTTCCTGGCTAGAGGACACAGGCTGACCTCAGTTTCTTGCCACGTGGCCTGTTCTGCTTCATCAAATCTCGCAAGTAGAGAAGGAAGAAGACAGAGTCATCCAGAAAAACAGAAGTGGGGTCTCATGTGACCTTATCATGGAAATGACATCACCCTTGCCATATTATCTTGGTTAGAAGCAAGTCAGAGGTCACACTTATTCTCAACTGCCCAGAAGGTGGGATCAGCCTTGTGATAGACCTGCCAGGAATCCTGCCCTCAGAGGAGCAGTGCCTGAGTAGGTGGCCATCCACACGTACCTCTTCTGCCTAAGCCACTGAGGTACTTGCAGACACCACTAATGCTGACTATAACAAAATAAGCCGCACAAATATTATCCTACCATACCCACCCAAAAGAAAGTCAACACACTCTACCCAGCTGTCACCTGAACCCATCTACTGGTAAATATTTGCCCATGAAAGTGACTCTACAAAATTAGAAATGAAAATTGTTCCACTAGATAAGGAAATATCAATGCAAGACTATGAGAAGTGTGAAAAACAAGGACATAGGACAATACAAAACAATAATTCTCCAGTAATGACACAGAAGAAATGAAACTTTACAAATTGCCCCAAAATAAGTTCAAAATAGCAGTCCTTTAAAATACAAGAGAAAACAGGCAATTGAATGGAATCTGGAAAACAATTCATGGTCTGAATGAGAAATTCCACAAAGAGATAAATACCACTAAAAAGAACAAAACAGAAATCTTGAAGCTGGAAGTTAAATAAATAAAATAAAAAATGCAATGTTGAGCTTCAACAACAGCCTAGATTTAGTAGAGGAAAGAATCTCTACACCTGAAAGCAGGTCCTCTGAAATAACTCATTCAGACAAAAAAAGAAAGAAGAAAGGCTACAGGACTTAGGGGACACTATTATGTGGACAAATTTTGCATCATTGATATTTCAGAAGAAGACATGGGAAAGAAATAGAAAACCTATCAAATGAAATAATAGCTGAAAACATCCTAAGTCTTAGGAGAGATAGAGATATCCACATATGGGAGGCTCAAAGAATCCTCAAAAGTTTCAACCCAAACAAGTCCTTTTGGCAGCACATTATAATTAAACTGTCAAAAGTCAAAGACAAAGAGTAAATTCTAAAAACAACAAGAGAAAAGCATCAACTCACGTATAAGGAAATAGCCACCAGACTAACAGTCGATTTCTCAGCAGAAAACTTACAGCCCAGAAGAGAATAGAGGTTTATGGTAAAAGTGACAGAAAAAAAAAATTAACCTGTCAGTTAAGAACACTATACCCAGCAAAGCTATTCTTCAGAAATAAGAGAGAAGTAAAGCCAAGCAATATCTCAGGGTATTGATCACCAATAGACAGGTGTTACAGAAACTCTTAACTCAGTCTCATGTCTGGAAGTGAAAGGATAAAAATGACCATCATGAAAACCTGTGAAAGTATGGAAATCACTAGGTGAGGAGATACACAAACAAGAAAGAGGAAATAAAAGAAGAAGCCACTTACATACCAATGCTATTTTGCATTATAGTATATGTTATTTTGGACAAAATGAACTTTGATGAAATCTGTATCTCTATAATAATATTTCATATGTAGTGCTGTATTGCTTTATGAATAATATAATTTTAATAGAATGCCTTATATTCTGCCTGACATATATTTGAGTACAAATCTAATGTTTAGATTTGTACTCAAATATATGTCAGTGTACTTTCAGTGTATACATCATCTTGAAGGATAGCACCCATCCTTGCAGAATGTCATCTTCAGGATAAAACCAGAGCTGCACCCTCAAGAGTCCATTCCATGGCTCTAACAGCTGGCAGCAACTGTGTGATGCAGTATGGGGTGGAACCTGTAGATCTCACTGCCATGTGCCCACTGCCAGACAGTCTTTTCTGTAAAATAGGTTTCTTATTTGGGGCACTGTAATGTGGGATCCCCTGTTAGAAGATCACACCTATGTGAGCCCTCAGATAATGGATCTGAGTGTGGCACTTTGGGAAGGAAAAATAAACCCAGATCTGGAATACAAACCAACCTAACTCACAAAGGATCCTGCTTTTTTCAGGGTAAAGCAGTAAGAATATAATCAACTTGCTACCTAGTGGCTCGTTGGCCTCCACAAGCAATAGAAACTTATTAGAGTGTATTTATTGCTGAAGTGTATGTATTGCTGGAGTATTTTATTTATTGATATGGCAGCAATAACCATATCAGCATTTTTGAAGGGAGTCCAAGCCATTAAACATCTCAACTCTATTGTTGTAGTGCAAAAGCAGTCACAGATGACAGACTGGGCATGATGGCTCATACCTGTAATACCAGCACTTTGACAGGTGGAGGTGAAAGGACTACCTGAGCCCAGGGGTTTCATACCAGCTTGAGCGAGACTTTGTCTCTACAATAAATAAATTTTTTAAAAATTAGCCTGGTGTTTTGGCATGTGCTTGTGGGTTCAGCATTTGGAAGGCTGAGACAGCAGGATTGCCTGAGCCCAGAAGGTCGAGGCTGTGGTGGCTGTGGATGTACCACTGCACTCCATCCTGGGCAACACAGTGAGAAGTCGAAAAACTAAACCACCAAACAGGAGCTACAGATGATAACTAAATGAATGGACATAGCAGTTTCTGCTACAACTTTAGTTATGAAAATAGGACATGTGCTAGATTTATCCCATGGGCTGTAGATTACTGTGATTACCTGTCTTTCTCAATCCTGAATGTACCACTTCCATGTTGTAGTGGATTGCTGATATAAACTGTCAATACACAAGTCCCGAAGGACATAAATGGCCATATATCCCTTGATGCCCCATGACCAGTTACTCAATCTCTACCAGGGCCCAGCGGCATTTCAGGAGCTATTTGTTGGAAGGTGTACAATTCTCTGCAGCAAGTGACCAGAACTGGTTGTTCTGCACTGTAACTCTCCTGTCTGGTATTGCCTGGGACACCCGCCTCCACATGGCAACTTTTCCTACCATTCCTTACTCTAGTGCTGTGATATCTGCTATGTCAGGTAGACTAAGCAGCAGGGCAACTTAGGCTATATCCAGGCCTGCTGAAGAGCCCTTATAGTTCTGAGTTTCAGTTGAAACCAACAGTTTTTTATGTCACTCAATGTATAAGATCATAACAATAATTTCACAGTATGGAGTATGATGCCTCTAAAACCTGAAGAAGGTCACTAGTGTTGGACTACTTTCTTAGTGGCAGAGGATACAAAGTGTGATTTCTTGTTCTCTTGAGAAGATATTTCATCATGCCACAAAGTGTTGTATCCCTCAAAACCTCACTAATGTGGCAGACTCTTGAATGTCTGGTAGTTTACCACCCTGTGGAGTACATTTCTATGACCAGTATGTGCAGAGTAAAATTCCAGTTCTTCTCAACAAATCCAAATAGCATGATGCCATTAATATAGCAAACCAATGTGATATTCTGTGGAATGTCCAGATGAGCAACTCCCTTTATTCTTTTATGATAGTGGTTTGGGATAGCTAGTTATGGAACAAAATTTAAAATGTTGTGTTATTTGTGCTATATGGCTAGAGAGAGATTCTGGCCCTCCTTTTCATAGGTATATGAAAGAATGCATTTAGGCAGATCAATAGCTCTATATAATATACCAGAAACTGTATAATCTATTCTTATAAATGTATCACATTCAGCCCAGCTACTGAAGGTGGGACTCATTATGGGTTAAGTTTTAAGTAGCTCACTATCATCTGCCATCTCTCATCTGTATTACAAGAATTAGTGAGTTAATAGTTATATGGTAGAACTGAAATCCTTGCATCTTTTAAGTATTTAGAGGTGACATCAATCACTTTCAAGATGCAGTACTGTTTTTAATTTTCTGTATCAAGATACAGTACTGTTTTAAATTTTCTGTCTTGCCTGAGATTGGAGGCTCTTTAGGGGGTTTCCATTGACCTTTCTGGCTACAAAGCTTTGTCTTCATAGGTCAAATACCTAATGTGAGGGTTGTGCCAACTGCAGAATATGTCCATTCCAATTACATGTTGGAAAGCTAAAAGAAAAAAAACCACCAAGTAGATGTGTGGATGCATAAAACCCACAGAAATATGGGCGGATCTGAACAAGAACTCAAATTATTTCCTGTTCCCCATGTGCCTTTCCTAAATTGGGAGTCCATGATGGTGCTTTGATTCCCTAAGTATCAGTGTCATATTGGACCCTGTATGTGATAGACCTAAAAATCTGAGTATTCCTCTTTATCTGTGTATGGATAATTGAGTGAATGCTCAGTAATCTCTTAAAAGGAAGGATGTGGGGAATTTCTAGTGTACACACTTGCTATTGTGTTACAAGGTACTTCATCAGCAGACTCGGGCTCTCCTTCAGTCATTAGATTCTGAGTCTAAGAACTGGCTCAGGTCTGGAAACTGGGCAAGGGATTGTGAGCTTCTTCTATTGTGGCAGTTAATTTTAGTCTTCAGTTTATTTATTTTCATCTATTTTTATAATTTTTTTATTATTATAAAGACGGGTACAATTCAGGGTTAGATATACAAACATTGATTATGCAGGTATCCTTGTTGATGAGCTATGCCCTTCCCTCCCCTAGTAGTTTCTCTCAACTGCCAATCCCACCCCCTGTCCCCTAACAACACTCTTATAGCCTGGCCAACTCTTCTGCCCCTAGACACACCATGAATAATTTAGTCATTTCTCTAAATCCCTTGCAGTCAGGATTTTCTGGCTTCCATTCTAACACTACTTTGGGAATTTTGTCCACTTTCCTTCTTCCTTGCTACCACCTGGCTTTCTGGGATCCTGTTGTCCTCGTTGCTTCTAGGGAGTCAAGTTCTGCAATATCATCTCCTAGAGTCAGTTCCAGGATATATAGGACAGACCAAAGAGGGTAATACTCCAATGCCCTGCTAATTACTTAGTGCCTGATAAATAGGGTATCTCTGGGCTCTTCCAAGGAGATAGGCGCCCAGTGGGTGTTACAATTTCATATAGTATATCTATGCTGGTGTGCTCCCTGCTCTGAGCCTTTCAATCTCTCTCCACAATCTGCTTGGCAGTTCTGGCATCTCTACTTCATTTCATGTGAACCAGCACTTTTGTTAGAATAGTTTTACTAAGATACAATTGAAATATCATATTTTTCAACCATTTCAACTCAGTGGTTTTCAGTATATTCATAAAATAGTGCAACCATCACCACAGTCAATTTTAGAACACTGTCATCACTCCACACCCATTTATTCCTAAACTGTCTCCTCCATTTCTCTCCAACAATTTCTCAGCCCTTGGCAACCACTAATCTACTTTCTGTGTCTATAGATTTACTTCTTATGGACATTTCATAAAAGTGGAATAATACAATGTATGGTATTTTGTGGCTGACTTCCTTCATATAGAGTAATATTTCAAGACTCATCCGTGTTGTAACCTTTACCTGTACTTAATTTTTTATTGCTAAATACTATCCATTACATAAATTTTCATTCACTCCTCATGAACATTTGAATTGTTTCTACTTTTTAGCCATTATGAATAATGCTGCCGGAACATTGTATACAAGTTTTTGTATAAACATATGTTTTTATTTCTTTTGAAAAAAATATATATCTGAGTCAAATAGTAACTCTATGGTCAAACTTCAAGGAAATTCTAGGTTGTTTTCTAAGACATTGCGCCATTTTATATTCTTCTCAGCAGTGTCTTAGGGTACCTATTTCTCCACATCCTTTCTACTATGTATTAATATTTGTCTTTTTTATTCTAGCTTTTCTAGTGAGTGTGCAGTGGTTATCATTATGGTTTTGATTTGCATTTTCCTGATGACTGTTAGTAACAAGCATCTTTTCATGTGGTTATTGGTCATCTTTTTTTTTTATTTTAAAGATGGGGGGCACAATTCAGGATTAGATATACAAGTGGTCATCGTACAGATTAAGTTTGGGCCTCCCTTTGGTCCCCACTTTGCCTGATTTGAGATCAGGTACCCTTATGGATGTTATGTGCCTCCCGCCTCCCCTGACAGTATCCCGCTACTGTATTGGCCATCTTTATATATTCCATGGAGAAATGTACTTAGCCCTTTGTTGATTTTTCAATTGGGTCGTTTGTCTTTGTTTTTATCAGTTGTAAGAGTTGTTCACATATTCTACATACAAGAGCTTTATCAGATATAGAACTTGCAAACAATTTCCCTCAGTCTGAAGGTTGTATTTTTAATTTGGAGGATGTTTCTGAAACATAAAAGTTTTAATATTTGTTGAAGTCCAATTTATCTGTTTGTTCTTTTGTTACTTGTGTTTTGGGTGTTATGTTTAAGAAACTATAGCTTAATCCAAGGTCATGAAAGTTTTTACATCCATTTTATTCTATGAGTTTTATAGTTTTGAACTTACAGTTTGTTCTTTGATCCATATTAAATAATTTTTGTATATTGTATGAGGCAATTTCAAACTATTCTTTACATGTGCATATACAATTATATCAGCACAATCTCTTTTTAAAAATCATTAACCACTATATTATATGTATATTTTAAAAACATTCTGTTGACAAAGTTTGTTTGTATTCAAGGTACATAAGTGATGACTTGATATATGTACTCATTGTGTAATGATTACCACAGCCAAATCATTATATACCCCGAACCTGTTCATCTTAAAACTGAGAGTTTAGCCAGGCTCGGTGGCTCACCCTGTAATCCCGTGCCTTTGGGAGACTGAGGTGAGTGGATTGCCTGAGCCCGCGGGTTCGAGACCCACCTGGGCAGCGAGACCTCATCTCTACAATAAATCAAAAAATCAGCCGGGCGTGGTAGTGCATGCCTGTAATTCTGGCTACTTGGAAGGCTGAGGCGGAAGGATCACCAGAGCCCAGCAAGTCGAGGCTACAGTGACCAGGAGCGGCCACTGCACTCCAGTCTGGGCAACAGAGTGAGACTTCAACTCAAAACAAAACAAAACAAAACAAAAAAACTGAGTTTGTATCTTTAACAAACATCTCCCCATTTCCCACACCTCCAACCACCACTATTCTACCTCTGCTTCTGTGAGTTCTATGTTTCTTAGATTGCACACCATGCTGCGTGTGGAAGTTTTTAACCATAGACTGCATAACTCCCCTGCCCCACCCTCCCTATTTACTTGTTCTCGACCAGAGTGACTCTTTTTGTTTCCCCAGATGAAAAGAGTTCTAAAGGGAAACTTTTTGCTGATATGGAAGAGGTAGCGGTGGGGAGGGATGGAAGCCCTAAAAGGCACCTACAGTTAGTGGGAGGGGAAGAATACAAAGATGTCTAAAACATTCTCTTAATTGTGCATATGCTTTTGATCAATCAAGGATCCTCAGCTTGAAGTAAGATGCCTAACTAGAGATCACATTAAGTTGCACACAAACACACACTCTCTATGTGGGTGAATAAAATGAAAAAATCCTTCTTACAAGAATTTGTAACCAATAATTAAGTCACCTGGGTGGACAAAATGGGAATTCACTGATACTGTTATTCCATCCAGCCTTGCAGGGCCTACACTGAGCTATATACAATGATACAAGATCATCAATGTGCAGCACCTAGACCAAGGTTTGGGAATGAAAAATAAGCAATAACTGTGTCCTTTCCTTGGAAGAGCAAAATACTCTAGAGTTTAAAGATCTCAGGACCAGATGTACCTAAAGCTACCCAGAGCAGTTGTGATGAAGAGCAAGATGCTTAAAGCTCTGCAGGGCTCAATTCTGTGTCAATAAACATTTTAACCAAAGAGCAATAGATGTTAAAACACATTTAGCACAATTTTGTGGAAAAGGAAGAGGAGGAAAAGGAAGAGAAAGAGGACAATTGCTAACCATATTTATTACAACTCAGTGGCATTAATGATAATGATAACAAAGCTGACAAGGATTGTGATAGTGATGATGACAAGGATCAGGATGGCAATGATGATGATTTTCTTTCTTTTTTTAAGTTTTGTTTTTTTGTTTGTTTGTTTGGTTTTTTTTAATCAATATTTTTTATTATGATTTTGGGGGATACAGTTAAGGGTTAGGTGTACAATTACGTTTCATTCAGGCACCCTGTTGATAAGAGGTGTTTCCCCATCCCCAGACAGATATTTGCGACTGTTAATCCCATCCCCCTCCCCCCCCCAGAGTTTCCCAGTACCGTCAGTCATTTTCTTATAGTATTACATTGGATGTTCAAGCTCCATTATATGAGTGAGAACATGTGATACTAGGATCTTTGTTTCTGTGAGAGGTCACTCAGTATTATAGACTCTAGTTCCATCCAGGATGCTGCGAAATTCATGATTTTGTTCTTTTTTATGGCTGCGTAGTATTCCATCGTGTATATGTACCACATTTTTTTTTAATCCAGTCCTCTTTTGATGGGCACCATGGTTGTTTCCAGGTTCTTGCTATTGTGAACAACGCTGTGATAAACATACGTGTGCAGGTATCTTTTTTATAGAGTGATTTGAGGTCTTCAGGGTATATTCCCAGCAGGGGGATTGCAGAGTCATATGGAAGGTCGATTTTTAGAGCTTTTAGGAATTGCCACACTGCTTTCCACAGAGATTGCACTAGTTTACACTCCCACTGACAGTGTAGAAGTGTTCCCTTTTCGCCACACCCTCTCCAGCAGCTGTTATTTTTTGAGTTGTTGATAATTGCTATTCTGACTGGAGTTAGGTGGTATCTCAGTGTGGTTTTGATTTGCATCTCCCTGATGACTAGTGAGGTTGAGCATTTCTTCATGTGTTTGTTGGCTGCTCAGATGTCTTCTTTTGTGAAGTGTCTGTTCATATCTTTTGCCCATTTTATAATGGGGTTGTTTTTCTTTCTTTTCAGCATGTTTGAGTTCCTTGTAGATCCCGGATGTTAAGCCTTTGTCAGACTTGGAGTTGGCAAATACTTTTTCCCAGTCTGTAGGCTGTCTCCCTGCTCTCTT
>NW_007256990.1:17159-19816 GCF_000164805.1 Carlito syrichta | reverse complement strand
TTTTCTAAGGTTCTTATGGTTTGAGGTTTTACATTTAGGTCTCTGATCCATTTGGAGTTAACCTTTGTGCATGGGGATAGATAGGGGTCCTGTTTCAATCTTCTGCATGTGGTCAGCCAGTTTACCCAGCACCATTTACTGAATAGGTTCTCCTCTTCCCAGTGGTAGGTGGTGGGGGCTTTGTCAAAGATGAGTTGGTTGAGAAATTGAGGTTTTGCTTCTGGAATCTCAATTCTATTCCACTGATCTGTATGCCTATTCCTGTACCAATACCAAGCTGCTTTGATGATTGTAGCTTTATAGTAAAGTTTGAAGTCTGGTAATGCGATACCACCTACTTTGTTTTTTTTTTTTTTTTGCTGAGAATTGTTCTGGCTATTCTTGGACGTTTGTGTTTCCATATGAATTTCTGTGTTGTTTTTTCCAGGTCTGAGAAGAATGTTTCTGGTAATTTGATGGGTATTGCATTGGATTGGTAGATTGCCTTAGGTAAGATGGACATCTTAACAACGTTGATTCTTCCAATCCATGAGCATGGGATATTTTTCCACTTGTTTGTGTCATCTTTGATTTCTTTGGGCAGTGTTTTGTAATTTTCATTGTAAAGGTCTTTCATGTGTCTGGTTAGGAAGATGCCAAGGTATTTCATTTTTTTGTGGCTATTGTGAATGGAATTGTGTTTTTTATTTGGGTTTCTGTTTGTTTATTATTGGTGTAGAGAAATGCGATTGTCTTTTGCACATTTATTTTGGATGCTGAGACTTTGCCAAAGGCCTTTATCAATGTAAGGAGAATTTTGACAGATTCTCTTGGGTTTTCAAGGTACACAATCATATCATCTTCAAAGAGAGATAACTTGACTTCCTCTTTTCCTATTTGGATACCCCTGATTGCCTCCTCTTCTCTGATTGCTCTAGCCAGGACTTCCAGTACTATGTTGAACAGGAGGGGTGAGAGTGGGCATCCTTGTCTAGTTCCAGTTTTCAGGGGAATTGGTTCCAATTTTTGTCCATTTAGGAGTATGCTGGCTGTGGGTTTCTCGTAGATGGCTTTTACTATTTTGAGGTATGTTTCCCGTATGCCTAGATGTTCAAGGGTTTTTATCAAGAAGGGGTGCTGGGTTTTATCAAAAGCTTTTTCTGCATCTAATGATATGATCATGTGGTTTTTGTTTTGACATCTGTTGATGAATTTAATTACATTTATGGTTTTAAGAATGTTGAACCAGCCTTGCATCCCAGGAATGAAGCCTACTTGGTCATGGTGGATGATTTTTGAGATGTATTGCTGAATCCGGTTTGCTAGGATCTTGTTGAGAATTTTAGCATCTATGTTCATCAAAGATATTGGCCTGTAGTTCTCTTTCTTTGCTGGATCTTTACCTGGCTTGGGTATCAATGTGATGTTGGCTTCGTAAATGATTTGGGGAGCATTCCATCTTTTTCAATCGCCTGGAATACCTTCAGTAGGATTGGTATCAGCTCCTCCTTAAATGTCTTGTAGAATTCTGCTGGAAAGTCATCTGGTTCAGGGCTTTTTTTGTAGGAAGTTTTCTTATTATGTAGTCGATTTCCTTGATTGTTATTGGTTTATTTAGGGTCTCAATTTCTTCTTGTTCCAACTTAGGTAGGTTGTGTGATGTCAGAAAGTCCTCCATTTCCTTAAGGTTTTCAAGTTTGTTTCCATACAAGTGTACGTAGTAGTTGCTAATGATCTTTTGTATTTCTTCAGGGTCAGATGTGACTTCATCTTTTGTGTTTCTGATTGTGCTTATTTAGTTTTTTTCTCGTTTTTTCTTGGTCTGTCTAGCTAGGGGACCATCGATCTTGTTTATTCTTTCGAAGAACCAGTTTTTGTTTCATTGATTTTTTCTATTATCTTTTTGTCTTCTATGTCCTGGATTTGGGCTTTTATTTTGGTGATCTGGATTCTTCTGCTGAAATTAGGGTTTTTGTGGTCTTACTTTTCCAGTTTCTTTAGGTGACTTGTTAGGTTGTTAATTTCTGTTCCTTTCATTTTCCTCATGTGTGTTTGTAGGGATATAAATTCTCCTCTTATTACAGCTTTTAAGGCATCCCAGTGATTTTGGTAAGATGTTTCTTCATTTTCATTTGCTTTCAGGTATCTTTTGATTTCTGTTTTGATGTCATCATTGACCCAGGAGTTGTTAACAGCGTGCTGTTTAGTGTCCATGTCTTTGTGGCTTTTGGGGGGACTTTGTTGGTGTCAATGTTTATTTTTATTTCACTGTAGTCTGAGAAGGTACATGGTAGAATTTCGGTCCTTTTAAATTTGCTTATGCTTGATTTATGGCCGAGTATGTGGTCGATCTTAGAATATGTTCCATGTGGTGATGAGTAGAATGTGTATTCTGTGGTCTTTGGATAGAGTGTTCTGTAGGTATCAATTAAGTCCATTTGGTCCAAAGTCACATTGAGGTTCCGGATCTCCTTGCTGATTTTTTGTCCTGATGATCTGTCTAGGGTTGTGAGTGGGGTATTAAAGTCCCCAGTTATGATGGCGTTAGAGTCAATATCTTTCTTTAGTTTTCCTAGAAGCTGCTTTATGAAAGTTGGCGCACCTATGTTGGGTGCATATATGTTTAGGATAGATATTTCTTGTTGATGGATTGAACCTTTTATCATTATGTAGTGGCC
>NW_007256990.1:3971-17139 GCF_000164805.1 Carlito syrichta | reverse complement strand
ATGTAGTGGCCTTTCTGTATCTTTTTTTTATTTTTAATAGCTTGAAGGGTATTCTGTCTGAGTTAAGATTGGTACTTCTCCTTTCTTTTGTATTCCGTTCGCCTGAAAGTTTGTTTCCCATCCTCTTACTTTGAGTCTGTGGTTGTCCTTTTTAGTGAGGTGAGTCTCTTGAAGGCAATAGATTGTTGCCTGATGTTATTTTATCCATTTTGCCATTCTATGTCTTTTCAGCAGTGCATTTAGTCCATTCACATTTAGAGTAATAATTGAATGCAAGAGTTTATCACTGTCATAAGGTTCTTACAGAGTTGTTCCTGTTTGTTTGTTGTCTTTCTTTGGGTTTTGGAGTTGGTTCATGTGTGTTTTTAATCTTTTGTCTGTACTCTTGTGAAGAATGTTGTTGTTCTTTTTTCTTTTTCTTCTGTGTTCAGTACTTTCTTAAGTGTTTCTTGTAGAGGTGGTCTGGTGGCAGCGTAGGTTCTCAGGGATTGGATATCTGGAAAAGATTTCAATTCTCCCTCACTAATGAAGCTTAGTTTGGCTGGATAGGTTATTCTTGGTTGAAATTGTTTCTCTTTTAGAACTTTGAAGATAGGCTCCAGGCTCTCCTAGCCTGAAGGTTTTCTGTGGATAAATCTGCTGCTATTCTAATTGGCTTTCCCTGGTAGGTAGTCTGGCCTTTTTCTCTTGCTGCCTTTAGGATTTTTTCTTTTATAGTTACTTTGTTTAGGTGAATTATTATGTGTCTGGGAGTTGGTCTTCTCATTTGTTGTCTTGCAGGGGTTCTCTGAATCTCTTGTGTTTGAATTTTTTCATCCTTGATGAGATGAGGGAAGTTTTCTTGAATGATTTCATGAAATGTTTGTCCCAGTGTGGCTTCTCTCTCTGCCTCAGGAAGCCCAATTACTCTTAGATTTGGTCTCTTGAAGTGATCATTCATCTCTTGCAGGTTTTGTTTGGTCTTTTTGAGCTTCTTTCCTATGCTTTTGACAGTTTGGGTTCTGTGTTTTGGTCTTCGAGCGCTGAGATTCTTTCTTCTGCTTGGCTGATTCTACTTTCCATGCTTATTAGTCTGTTATTCATTTCCATCACAGTATTCTTTACTGCTGTCATTTCTGACATCAGCTCTTTCCTATTTTCCTCTTGTCTGTCCTCAATTTTTAAAATTCTCTCCATTAATGTCTTGATGTCTGGGTTTGTTGCATGTAACCAGTCATTCTGGGGGCTCTTCATTGTTTGTGTTCCAGAATCTGTTTTCTCAGTGTCTGATCTCCCAGGAGTCTGTGTGAGACCTATATTCTTCTTTTGGTTTTTCTTCATTTGTGTGGTTTTTCCCCCTCCTTACTTTTTCCTTCCCTCCACATCACCATCTTCTTTAATTCTGTTATTCAGGGGTAAAGGGATTGATTTTACTTCTGTTTGTTCAATCTCCTATTCTTTATGTATATCCTCTTACTTTGTTCAATTCTGGAGTTGCACTGTAGGTTAGGGGTGGTCCCTTTTGCAGTTTTGAGATTTACTTAAGGGGGGGAGCTGTGATTCAAAATCTATCTGCAGGTCCTGGTATTCACTGACAGGTGTGTGAATAATCTGGAACCCACTTCCCACTGTCTTGGAATCTGTCCATGCAGGGGGGCTATAGGTTTACTCCCTGAAATAAAATGTGGCTAGCAGAGGGGAGAGAATGGAGCAGACAGTGGGTTGAAGAGGGGGGGCGGAGAGATAGAGGAGTAAGGGGGGAAACAAACAAGTGTGCCAACAAATAGAGAGAGAGGCCTATACTGAAACAGATAAAAACAATAGACCACAGCTACAGACGAACCAACTCTCATACAAACAAAAATAAGACATATAGTGATGCTAACATACCAGCTATCCAACCACCTTATTAGTGTGCTGTTCCTCTGTACAAAGATATGGTTTACAGAGAGAAGAAAAGAGAAGAAAAGGAAAAGAAGAAAAAAAGGAACAATACAGTAGGAATAGAATTAAGTCATTAAACTAACAGAATCAATGAAGCACACTCTGAGACATTTCATTTAAGTCCAATGTCCTTTCAGGTCTGATTTCTAGTTTTCTTTTCAAACTGGTAAATTAGTTTGCGGTTAGGGTCAGTTGCCCCTGGTCTGCTGTGAAGGACAGTTGAGATCACCCTCTGTTCACCACTCTGGCCTATGTCTTTATCAAGCTTGTTTCTCCCGTTTCGGTGTTGTTACCTTGAATCGCCAGCAGGTGGTGCTATCTCAGCTGCTCACCCCAGAGGGGGTGGGGCCGGACAGGGACGGTAGAGGCTGAAGATGGCAAGATGGTTACCTGCCTCAGGGCAGACGGCAGGAAACTTAAGGCGGGCAGGACGTCTCAGTTGTAGGAGAGGTGGCAGCGATCCCAGCATATCTTCCCTGAAGGGGCTTCAAGGACTGAAGTTGTGGATCACCTCCAGCCTGGGTGGTGCGATATGCTACTGGCGGCGGTGGCGGTGGCTGCAGCGGCTGTGGCGGCTGTGATGGTGGCATCTGCGCTGCAGTGGCTGTCCAGCCCGCTGTGATGCCCCAGCGGTGGCAACGGCCAAACTCCGTGTGAAGAGCAGGCTGCGATGTTGCAGTCCGTAGCCACGGGGGCGAAAGTCAGAGACCCACTGTAGTTCTCCTTTGCAGAGGTTTTCACAAACTGGGTTGCCCTGTTGCCATCTTGCTGGAAGTTCCTTTTTTTAAGTTTTAAAACAAAGTTTATTAGTGAGAAAAAGTGAAGAAGATTCATGGCAGAAAGACTTGCAATGAGGAAGCTTGTCAAAGAAAGATTTTCTTTTCTAGGGCACCAACTCATCTAATGGACGATTCTGGAGGCCAAGCCCTATCCCTAAGCATGGTATCACCCTTTGGGATGGTATTTAGAATAGAACAGACTTTCTAAGACCCTCTCAGATCAGAGCATGTGTGTTTGGTGTGTGTAAGGACAAGGGTTGGGATGGGAAAGAGGCAATTAGTTTTATTCTCTCAAGTGTTTTCTGCACTCTGTGAATTGATAAATTATCTAATTTCTACTCATCTTCCTTCCTATTTTAATGTTTAAATATAGCTTTTTATTATTGTAGTGTAATATGGGCTCACAGCAGAAAATTACAAAATGTTTAAAATGTTCTATTACATATTTAAAATAGCCCCAAATCCTCACATCAGAGAGATATTATTTCATTTCCTTCTAGTCAGTTATACATCCTCCTGTTGCTGTCCCAATATTAAATCTCTCTCAAGTTGATGACCTCAGTGGCCCCCAACCCCCAACTCTCCAAATGAAATTTCCCAGATCAAATCACTCTTACACTCAGCAGGTTAGTTCTCACTTTCCTCCTCTGCCTCACATTCATCCAATCTTTCCGTATTCCTGGCCTTTAGGTGATTAATTATCTTTCACTCAAAAAAAAGGACTCAGGTGACAACTGCATCATCATCCCTCTGCAATTCCCACATCTGCTGCTGTCTTTTCAGCCTTCTTACTGGTGATGATGGATGTTCCCCCTCCTGTTTAAGACCACTCCTCCACTGGGGCACAAAATCAGTCCCCTCCCCAAGCTGTCCCCTGACACTGAAGCCAGATAAGAACATCTTAAAAAAGAAAGTTATAGGTTAATATACTTGATGAACATAGCTGCATAATATCTCAACAAAATACTAGCAAACTGATTTCAGCAGCACATTGAAAGAATCACTCATCATGATCAAGTGGAATATATCAACGAGATGCAAGGATTGTTTAACATCTGCAAATTAATAAATGTGATACATAACATAAATGCAATGCAAAATAGAAATCATATGATCATTTCATTAGATGCAGAAAAATAATTTGAACAAAAACTAACCTCTTTCGTGATTTAAAAAACTCTCAACAAATTAAGTACAGAAGAAATGTACCTCAACGTAATATAGACCATATACAACAAGCCTTCAGATAACATCATACTCAACAGTTAAACTCTGAAAGCTTTTCCTCTAATTTCAGGACAAATGTGATCACTCATTACTTTTAATTAAAATAATATTGGAAATCCTAGGAGAGCAATTAGACAAAGAAAAGAATCTAAAATATAAACGAAGAAGAAAAATTATCTCTGCAGATAACATGATCTTATATATAGAAAACTCTGAAGACTGTACACAGACACACACACTCATATACACACACAAAAACCTGTTAGAACGTCACACTCACAAAACGCTTACCACCTCATTCAATAAAGTTACAGGGTATAAAATCAACATTAAAAACTTAGGTGACTGGGCTCAGTGGCTCAGCCTATAATCCCAGCAATTTGGGAGGTCAAGGCGAGTGGATTGCCTGAACCTGCAGGTTTGAGACCAACCAGGGCAACTTGGTGAGACCTTGTCTCTACAATAAAAAAAAAGAAAAAAGAAAAATTAGCCAGGCGTGATAGTGTGTGCCTGTAGTTCTGGCTTCCTGGAAGGCTGAGGAGGAAGGATTGCCTGGAGCCAGCAGTTTGACACTGGGTTGGCCATGAGCATGCCACTGCACTCCAGCCTAGGCAACGGAGTGAGACTTCAACTAAAAAAAAAAAAAAGTCAGGTGCATTCTGTATATTGACAACAAAATGTCTGAAAAAGAAATTAAGAAAATAACTCCATTTACAATTGCATCCAAAGCAATAAGGTATTTAAGAATTAATTTAACTGAGGGGGTGAAAGGTCCATATACTGAACATCATAAGACATTGCTGAAGGGGTCCAGCCCCTTGCCGGGCTGTGAGATTTTCTGAAGGAGAGACGGATAGACGAAGGACGAAAACATTATACTCGGACACCTGTTTTTTGAACAGATGACAATTTAATGTTAGTTAGCACAGAGCTTTTATACCATTTGTAAAGGGGCAAGACAAAGAAAATTTTTTTACATACATATCCTCTACAAGTTACCACCATCTAGTGGTCTTAGCAACAAACAAGTCAAGAACCCTGTAAACATTTAGTCTTATTCATAAGGCCAAAGATGATAGTTTTAGTCCAAAGTCCCGAATTACAGTGAGTTGATTTTCAATTCTCCTACCACACACACACTTGAACTGTCTCCAAGAAATTGAAGGAGGAACAATACATGGAACGATATCTCATGTTCATGGGTGGGAAGAATTAATATTGTTAAAATGTCTATGCAACCCAGAGCAATCTATAGATTTAATGCCATTTCTATTAATATTCCAATCACACTTTTTATAGAAATAGATAAAACAATCCTAAAATTGAATTTGGAACAACAAAAGACATTGAATAGCCAAAACAATCATGAGAGAGAAGAAAAAAGCTGAAGGCATCACACTTTCTGATTTCAAATTATATTACACAGCTACATTAACCAAAACAGTGCAGTGCTGGCACAAAAAAAAGACATATGGATCCATGGAAAAGAATAAAAACCCCAGAAATATTTGACAAGAACACCCAAAATACACAATGAGCAAAGAATAGTCTGCTCAATAAATGTCCACTGTTTGAAAAACTAGATATCCACAAGCAAAGAAATAAAATTAAATAAAATCAGACCCCTGTC
The DNA here is from genome assembly GCF_000164805.1 of Carlito syrichta. Taxonomy (NCBI): domain Eukaryota; kingdom Metazoa; phylum Chordata; class Mammalia; order Primates; family Tarsiidae; genus Carlito; species Carlito syrichta. Next base: position 11,580 of record NW_007256990.1, on the reverse strand, counting down.
TTAAAACACAAAAATTAACTCAAATTGTATACAAGTCTTAAATGTAAGACCTATATCTGTAAAACTCTTTGAGAAAAACATTGGGAAATGATGAGTGACATTGACTTTGGTGGTGATTTTTTTGAATATGATACCAAAGCACAAGAAACTTAAGCAAAAATTAATAAGCGGAACTACATCAAACAGCATTTGCACAGGAATGAAAACAATCAAGAAAATTAAAAGGAAACCAGAATGGAAGAAAATATTTGGACACAATGTATCTGGGAAGGATTTAATATCCAAAATCTATAAGAATCTCATACAACTGAACAGCAAATAATAATAATAATAATAATAATGATGTAATTTTAAAATGGACAAAGAACCTAAATAGATATGTATTCAAAGAAGACATATAAACAGGTAATAGGTACATGAAAAGGCACTCAACTTCCCTTTTTATCAGAGATATGCATATTAAAACCACAATGAGATATCACCTCACACCTATTAGGATGGCTATCATCAAAAGGCAAGAGATAAGTCTTGTTGAGAATGCAGAGTAAGAGAACCCTTGAACACTGTTGGTACAGCCACTATGAAAAATTGTATGAAGTTTTCTCAAAAAATTAAAACTAGAACTACCACATCATCCAGTAACACTACTTCTTGAGTATCTATCCAAAGGAAATGAAACCAGTATCTCAAAGAGATGTGTTCCCATATTTATTGCCACATTATTCCTAATAGCCAAAACATGGAAGCAACCTAAGTGTGCATCAACAAACTAATTTATAAAGCAACTGTAGTATATAAAAACAGTCGATAGTATTCACCTATACAAAGAAATAGATTCTCTCATTTCAACAACATGATGAATCTTGAGAACAATATGCTAAGAGAAACAAGTCAAGTAGAGAAAGACACTGTGTGATCTCATTTGTATGTGGAATCTAAAAAAGTTGAACTCATAGAAACAGAAAAAAATGGTGGTTGCCATGTACTGGGGAAGTGAGGAAATGGAGTAATGTTAGTCAAATGATACAAATTTTCATAAGATTTCTATAAAATCAATAAGTTCTGGGGGTCTAATGTACAAAACAGTGTCTATGGTTAGCAATATTGTATTATATACTTGGCATTTGCTAAGTGAGTTGATTTTCAATTCTCCTACCACACACACACACACACACACACACACACACACACACACACACAGATAATTATGTGAGCTAATGGAGAGGTTAATTAGTTGGTTTGTGGTAATTCTTTCACAATGGATACATACATCAAAACATCATATTTGTAAAGTAGTTCATTTTATTTGTCAATTATACCTCAATTATACCTTAAAAGGAAAAGATGACCATAAACAGAATCTCATCAATTTTTACACCTTAAATATATACAATTTATTTTATTTTAAAGGTGTAGGGTACAAGTCAGGATTGAGTACATAAGTGGTCTAGGTACAGGTGAAGTTGTGGGCCTCCCACTGGACCTCACTTTGCCTGAATGAGGAGCAGGCACCCTTTTTGATGTTATGTGCCCTCCCTCCATCCCTCCCCTTGCAGTGTCCCACTACTACCAATTCCTTTTTTTGTAGTGTTATGATAGGTGTTCAGGGTTCACTTTTGAATGAGAACATGTGTTACTCAGTCCTTTGTTTCTGTGATAAATCACTGGTATGATAGACTCCAAACCCATCCAAGTTGCTATGAAGTCCGTAATTTTGTCTTTCTTTATGGCTGTGTAATATTCCATTGTGTATATGTATCACTTTTTAAAGATCCAGTCCAGTTTCAATGGGCAGCATATTTGGTTCCCTGTTTTTGCTATTGTGAATAGTACTGCAACACATATGCATGCACAGATATCTTTTCTGTAGAATGATTTGAGTTCCTCTAGGTACATTCCCAGAAGATGGATTGTTGGGTCATATGGAGGGTCAATTTTTAGTTCTTTTAGAAATCACCATGCTGTTTTCCATAGAGGTTGAACTAGTTTGCAGTCCCATCAACCGAGTAGAAGTGTTTCCTTCTCTGCATCCTCACCAGCATCTGGTGTTGTTTGTTTCATTAATGATGGCCGTTTTTACTGGACTTAGGTGGTATCTCAATGTGGTTTTTATTTGCATTTCTCTGATGATTAGTGAGGCTGAGCATTTTTCATGTGTCCATTGGTTGCCTATATATCTTCTTTTGAGAAGTGTCTATTCATGCCTTTTGCCCATTTTTTAATCTGGCTATTTTTTTTTCCTTTTATATCCTACCATAAAAATTCATCATCTGATCCCATGTCTCCCTCCAACTATGACCTGTTGACACTACCTACAGAAAAATCCCATGGACCAGACCCAGGGAAGGAGTCTCCAGACCACGACTTCTCCCCAGGGATCTGGTGTCCCCTCTGCTCTCCAGAGGAGTCCCCAGCAGATCATCCGTGTCCCCAGGCAGATCATGGGGTCTCAGGATTCTTTCCTGGGATCACAGGGTCCACACCTGCTTTGGGAGGAGGTGACTCTTGTGGGGCCCAGAAGGCTCTTTGTGGCTCCTGCACTGTCCTACAAATCCCCAGACAGGGAGAAGAACACCCTTCCTGGTGAGGCACTGGGGAGAGACAACGGTACTGGGGGTCTTATCAAGCCCAGGACATTTGTTGCTGATTCCTCTGGCGAGGAGGGAGCCAGAGAATGGTGACAAGTCCAGATAGGAACCTCCAAACACACTATGAAAATGCAACACGTGGTTTCATAAATCGCAATTTGGGGGGACAAGATAGCTGAGGAAGTGGTGGCTGACAGGAAGGGGACTGGGGAACTAGAAACTGAAAAAAACAAAATAGATGGGAGTGGGAGGTCCGACAGGCTGGTACCAATTGCCAGGTACATTTTATTGTATCTCAACTTTGGGAGGAGTCTGGGCAGCAGATGCGATCTGGGGCGCCAGGTGAGACCCGCCCCTGCAAGTTACCGGCTCCTCCCCGCCGCCTCTGTGTCCTCCGCACTTGGCCTCTTCTGTCAATTATCCCCCATCCTCCTGCCATTCTGATTATGACTCCGACTCAGACTTTCTTACCCTGGGGATTACCGGAAGGGACTGACATGAGGGCGGAGTCCCCCATTTCTTGAGGGGTTTCCATTGTGATCCCCACAGATTAATCTGAAGATATATCTTTCCTCGGTGGAGTCTGGTTGCAAGAGCTTTCCAGGACTAGCCTCTTGGATTTGAGGCAACAAAAATTGGCTTATTTAGTTTTGAAAGAGTATGTACGTATGTTTGTGTATGTGTATGTTTGGGTGTATGTATGTGCATGATTGTTTATGTTTGTGTTTACATGTTTGTGTGTGTATGTTGTGTGTGTGTTCTGCGTGTGTGTTTGTGTGCCTTCATCAATAAACCAAAAGCCAGATGCTGGCGAGGGTGCGAGAAAAGTGAATACTTCTACACTGTTGATGTGAGTGCAGGCTAATTCAGCCTATATGGAAAGCCGTGTGGTGATTCCTAAAAGAGCTAAAAATTGACTTTCTTTACCATCCAGCAGTCCCTCTTCTGGGAATATATCCAGAGAGACATAAATTGTTCTACAAAAAAGACACCTGCACACGGATGCTTATAGCTGCACTCTTCACAATAGCAAAAACATGTAATCAATCCCACTGCCCATCAAAAGTGGACTAGATAAAGAAAATGTGGTACATATATACGATGGAGCATTATGCAGCCATAAGGAACAAAATCATGCAATTTGCAGCAAACTGGAAGGAGTTTAAGACTATCATACTTAGTAATCTATCATAGAAACAAAGAACTGAACACCGAATGTTCTCACTCAAGTGGGGCACATTTGAGTTCCTTGTAGATCCTAGATATTAGGACTTTGTCAGACATACTGTTGGAAAATATTTTTTCCCAGTCTGTGGGCTGTCTCCCTGCTCTCTTGAAGGTTTCTCTGGCTTTGCAGAAGTTCGTCAGTTTAATGAGGTCCCACCTGTCTATCTTAGCTCTTATGGCCTGGGCACTTTGGGTTTTGATTGGTTGCCAGTTTCAACTTCCATAAGAGTCTCATGCATTTTCTAAGGTTCTTATGGTTTGAGGTTTTACACTTAGATCTGTGATCCATTTAGAGTTAATTTTTGTGTATGGGGATACGTAGGGGTCCTGTTTCAATCTTTTGCATGTGGTCAGCCAGTTTTCCCAGCACTATTTACTGAATAGATTCTTCTCTCCTCAGTAGTGGGTGGTGGAGGCTTTGTCAAAGATGAGTTGGTTGAGAAATTGAGGTTTTGCTTCTGGAATTTCAATTCTATTCCATTGCCTGTTCTATATGCCTGTTCCTGTACCAATACCAGGCTGTTTTGATTATTGTAGTTTTGTAATAAAGTTTAAAGTCTGGGAGTATGATACATCCTGCTTTGTTTCTTTTGTTAAGGATTGTTCTGGCTATTTGTTTATATTTTCATATGAATTTCTGTTCATTAATTTGTAAAAAATAAAAATAAAAAATAAACCTCATAGAATTTTTTTTTGTTCTTTGGTTGAATCTCTGGAAGAATGTGTGAAGGACTTTATTTAACAGGTGAGTCTTGCTATCCATGAACAAGGGATCAGTTTATTTAAATCTTCTTTACTTTCTCTCCACACTTCTTGGTTTTCAGATGTATTAGACATCATTTGTACAATTTATTCCTAAATATGTTCTGGTTTTCTCACCACGTGTAAAGAATTTAAAATTGTATCTTTGTTTGTAAAATATATATGAATACATTTGGGGTATGCTGTTGGCTTTGTTTCTGTCTTGCTTTGGTTTTGGATTTATATTACTCTTGTAACCTAAGTTTGTTTGGGTAAAATTTTGTTGAAGTTTTGTTTTTGTTTTTATCTACAGTCTTCAGTGATACTACTCAGTAATTTTCTTTCTTTCTTTTTAATTCTTTCCTATCTTCTTTCTATTTTGTTAAGTTTTAGTTTTCAATAAATTTGTCCATTTCAATGAAGCTGGCAAAAATATTCTTAGTGTTATCTTATTATTCTTTTAATGTCTATGGGATCTGTGGTGATAATTTATTTTTCATTCCTGATACTGGTGATTTTTTGTCTCTCTTGATTTCTTCATCAGTCTTACTAGAAGTTTGCCAATTAAATAAAGACGCAAATTTGCCTCAGTTAGTTGCTATTGCCACATGATTTCTCTATTTATTTGATTTCTTCTTTTATCTTCATGATATCCTCCCTTTTACTTACCTGGGGTTTATTTTGCTCTCCTTTTTCTAGTTTCTTAAGGTGGAACTAAGTTTAGATCTTTTTTCCTTTCTAATTAAAGCACTTAAAACATCAAGTTTCCCCCAGAATTTAAGTTGCATTCCACAAATTTAGGTATGTTGTTTTTGTTATTTAATTCAAAATATTTTCTTATTTCTCTGTTGATTTTGTCTTTAACCTTTGATTTATATTGAAATATATTTTTACATTCTGCATAATTGGGATTTCTAAAATATCTTATTGGTTTTAATTTGTAGTTTGATATTATCATAGTCAGAAAATACACTCTGATGACTTTTATCCTGTTAAATTAATTGAGACTTGTTTTTCTAGCACAGGATATTGCTCTGGAATTGCACATTGCTTCTACCTTATGCACCAGGGAAAGAGGTTTATTCTTCCATTGGATGATAGTGCTTTAAGACTGTTTCTACTAATGTTTTGTTTAGTTCTGTCAATTGCAGAGAGGAGTGATTGTGGAATTGGAGGGATAGTCTTTTGTTTTGTTTTGTTTTTTACTTATCCATATATGACCTCAAAGTGTCAACAGCTTGGTCATGTTTGGGTCCTAACTACTTTTTCGGAAAATGGAGCTCGCAAGAATTTTCAGCCTTCTCAGGAGAGCCCAGCATGAGTTAGGCCATCTCTGAGCCCTGGGAAACCAAAGGTAAGGATGTCTTTGGACAGAATTGTATAAAGAAAAACGACTTCTTCCTTTGGACTGGTTGTATCAAGGGAAAGGTGTCCATAAGCCAGATTCAGTGAAGGAGTCTCCAGGCCACCATAGGCCTCATACATTTGTGCAGCTCCTCCCAGTGATCTGGTATCCCCTCTGTTCTCCAGAGAACAAGTCCCCAGCAGACATTCTGTGCTCCCCGGCAAATCACAGGGTTTCAGGACAACTCTCTCGTGGAACAGAAATGCCCATAAGACACTTCAGAGTTTGGGAAGAGGTGATTCCTTTGGGGTCAAGAAGGCTCTCTGAGGCCCCTCCACTACACTGAGTAGGAATCCCTGGGCTTTTCCCTGAGGTGACTCCATCCTGCTTCCTTTTTTCCCTTCCTTCCACTTTTTCTCATAACCTTTTCCTCCTGACTCCATTCTCCACTGCAGGACTCCCATTTACCCTTTCTCTCCCTTCTCATTACATCAGTCCCACAGTTCAGAAAAGAACAGATATGCTGGATGAGGTCAGGCATTTTAAAAAATGTTTTCAGTGCAACCTTGGGGGAATTTGAGAACAATAATGTTTTCTCTGGTTTCAAAGGGCTTGCCCCACAGCTGATCATTGCCTATGTTAAAAAAGTTATCTGACCAACCCATTGCCTAGGGAAGGAACCTGAGGCCTTCTCTGAAGATGCTTGCCTAAAATCATGTTCTTCAGCTAAACCTCCCAGAACAGGACCTTGCTAGGGCTCTATGTATTAGAGATGACCCCAGCTCCTGGTGTGTTTCTATTGCCTGTCGGGGAAACAGGACAGAAATGATTCAGACACTTTGTACATCAAATGAGTCATCTGTTCCCTTTGTGGGGATCCTCTTATAGCCCCAGTTTCCCTGTTGGTGTACCAAAGCTCCCAAGTGCATCCCTGTAAGAAAGAAGAAATTAGACACTGAAAGGGATGGGAAATTTTCCGTCTATGAGCCTGTTGCTTAAAAGCTGAAGATTGAGATCCTGAGAGGAAGGACTACACTAAAATAGACCAAGACTTGGGATCTGCAGAATCAGGGCAGCAACCCATGAGAAGGTGATGGGACTAACCAGGAAAGTGACTAGGGTAGGAATGGAGGTAACAGGGCAGCAGGCCCAGAAAGGGGACAGGATTGCCTGGGTGGATGGGAAGGCAGATGGGAGCCTGCACCAAGAAAATGACCTTGACAACAACCATCATGACTTTGAAACTATCAAAAATGGAATTACTCAATTTGGGGTGTGCATTCATTAAAATAAAACATCACAGAGAGTAAGAAAGTAAATATACCAGGCAATACTTAAGTCTCTGGAAAACATCAAGATGTAAGTAAATAACAAGGGCATGTAACATGTGGCTTAGTTTGAGTAATCATCTCTGTTAAACCCAAATTTCAAAATCCGAGAGACCACCAAAGAGCCAGCTCTGATGCAAACACACAAGGGTTTTTATTCAGGCTCGAGTCTGGGCTCACGAACGAAGCCGGCTGTGGCTTCAGGGACGAGAGCCCCGATCCAGCATGGCAAGCAGTCTTTATGCACCATTACAGAGGGAGGGGAAAGAACTCTAAACTTGGTTTTACATGATTGGGTAATCTCTCCTAATGGGTACGGGAACACTTGGTATTGGTAGGTGCCTTTCATGGGCTTCAACCTGACTGCCCGTGATTGACAG
>NW_007256990.1:2001-3573 GCF_000164805.1 Carlito syrichta | reverse complement strand
CGGCTGATTTTTTGATTTATTGTAGAGATGAGGTCTCCCTGCCCAGGCGCGTCTCGAACCTGCGGGCTCAGGCAATCCACTCACCTCAGCCTCCCAAAGGTGCGGGATTACAGGCTGAGCCACCAAGCCCGACTCTGACTTGATTTTTAACAAAGGCTACAAGCTTGTTGATGATGCAAGGCCCGAAAATAAGTAGAAGAATTAAAACAATTAAAGGCCAACTACAGTGGAAATTAGTGTAGTAAACCAGGGGGTGCGCTTAAATCATGCTTTAAACCAATTGAGTTGTTGCTCTTGTTCTCTAACATTACAACAGTAGGAAATAGAGACAATGAAATTTGTAAAATTAACTGTATCTTATTAAACCTTAAAATATTATGATTGGTCATGCTTGAAATAACATGATTCTTTGACGTTAGCGTGACCTATTTTAAAATAATTGAAACCTTAAATTAACTGTAGTTAAAACTGGCCTAAAAGAATATAGCCCAGTCTAAAGTACGTGCTGGGCTCTTAGGTGTGTGGCCCAAACTTTGTGCTGAGCCATTTTTGACAACTTTATTATTGAAAAGCTTGAAACTGCTCCCTATAAGTGTATACTAATTTTACAAATATACTGTTAAATTGTATAAAGAAGCTTGTACCATATAAAAGGCTCTCAAATGTGACCTGAATTTGAATTATACTTAATTTGTAAGCCGAAACCACAGTTTTATGGGAAACAGGAACAATAGGTTTTCAGAGTAAGCCATGCTTGTTACAGTTACAGAGCTTTCAGCTTAGATCAGCAGAGTTTCTTTAGGTTACTTGTGTTTTATGGTAAAAAGAGGAGGAAAATGGGGTCAATGGCTCCCGAACACGTCCTAGCGGTCTCGGGGTCTACGACCCTCCCTGATCCCTAACGCTCAGTGGGCCTCCGTGGCCAGCTCCCAACATCTTCCCCTTTTTTTATTTATTATTTTAGTACAAAACAATGAAACTCGATGTTAAGCTGAAAAATGTTCCATTTCAGTACTCTGGAAATAACTGGAAATAGGTACAGCAAGACAAGAATTACTGTCCCACAAATTCTTAGATTAATAAATATAGACATTAATGACTTTTGATTAGCAAACAATGAGAAGTTATTAAATATGGAGCTAGTCAATTTATAGAACTGGAACTGCTTTTTAGCAACTTATGTCCTGTATGTCTTGATGTAATTTAGTGAGGTTTATATTTAAGTCCGAATGATTTTAAATTTTAAGGATATGATTTTTTATCTTGTTCCAAGTATGGACAGACTTATTTACCTCCAAAGGAATGAGACAAATCCACTGAAACTCAGAGTGACATTGGAGAGCCAGTTTTATTTTTAAAGTCGCAAGCTCTTGTTTTAGTGCTAAAGCTGTCTTTTTTAAAGCATTAACTTTTACTTTTTAACTTTTGATCTACAATTTTTTGAGTAGCCAATGCAATAGAAATATCCTTAGATAACTGATTAGCAAGGTAGCTGTATGAACTTTCTTAGATAGAGCTACAGCTGAAACTGTACTGAGTAGTAATTGCTATTAATGCTATAATTTTTAAAAT
>NW_007256990.1:0-789 GCF_000164805.1 Carlito syrichta | reverse complement strand
TTTGTCTTAACAATGGATGGCACTTAGGACTGAACTTAAGGCTTGCATTTGTTGCTCTAAGGCAAGACTTCCAAATTCTTTTAAGTTTGCCTGTATGCCCCTAACAAGAAGAGTTAAGATGCCTGTTTATTTAAAAGCCTGTTGTGGGGCCTTTTCCCTTAGCAGAGGCTTTTGTTCACCCCCCTTTGAGACTTCATAGAGAAGTTAGGTATTTAAATTCTCTAGACTGCTATAGGAACAGGACCACACTTAGGGTTCCCCCCCTTATTTTTTTACAGTCGCTGATTGGGTTCTTCCTTTTTCAATTTTTAGCAGCACTTACTTCCCTTGGATGTTTTGAGTTTCTTCTGGTTAAAGAAGTGTCTAGGGAAATAAGCTCATAAACTGTGATTAAAATTTATTTCAAATAGACAACACATTTTCTTATGAGCATTTATGTTTGTGGCCCCCCTTTCCTTCAGAGGCCTACCATTAAACAATTTTATAGGTTTAACAAAGTTCATTTCAGGGATTTGGATCCTGAGTGATGAAATACCAAATACCTATGTTTAGTTAATTTATGTTTCCAAAGGATTTCTAGTGATTATTATGCTAACCTGCAAATTGAAATTATACTGTTCTAGTTTTATCTGATGGAGTTTTCCTTGGATTTGCCAAGGGGTGGGACAGGTTGCCACTTGGCCTGCAGTAGAAATGTTTGAATGCCTCTTAGAACCTATCTATAGGAAATTTATTTATGTCTTTCCTGTGCTAGTTACCCTGCCTCAACTCTTTATTCTTTAGAGATTT
>NW_007256989.1:882640-966031 GCF_000164805.1 Carlito syrichta | reverse complement strand
AACTGTACCCCACAAAACCATAATAAAAAATACTGATTAATGAAAAAAAAAAAAGAGAGAATAAGAAATAAACCACAAACATGGAGGATATATTACAAAACACATATATGATAAAAGACCTGTATCTGAAATATAGAAATAACTCCTAAAACTTAATTTAAAAAATTTAATTTTAAAATGAGCAAAAGACAGCAAATAAGTAAACATTATTGTCATCAGAGAACTGAAAATTAAAATAATGAGATACCACTATATACTTATTAGAATACTAAATCTAAAACACTGACAATACCATATGCTGCCTAGGATCTAAAGCAATAGTAGTTTTTACTCATTATTGGTGGGAATGCAAAATAAATATAGCCATTTTGGAAGAATGTATGGCAGTTTCGTGCAATGCTAAACATAATCTCACCAAATGATCCAGGAATTGCTCTCCTAGCTATTTACCCAGTTGATTTGAGAAACTTACTTTCATATCCATGCACATTCATAGCAGCCTTAATCAAAATCATCAAATCAAGAAACAACCAAGATGTCCTTATAAATAAGTGGACAAACTGTGTGATACAACTATACAATGGAATATTACTCAGCAATAAAAAAACTATCAAACTATAAAAAGATATGGAGAAATATTAAATGCACATTACTAAGTGAAAGAAGTCAATCTAAAAAGGCTATATACTGTATGATTCCACTTTTATCGCCTTCTAGAAAAAGCAAAACTATAGACACAATAAAAGAGTCGGTGGTTGCCAGATGTTCAGGTGTAGGGAGAAGAGTTGAATCATTAAAGCAACAGGGATTTTTAGGGTAGCACAACCATTCTTTATAATTCAATAATAGTGGATGTATGGCATTATGTATTTTTCTAAATCCATTAAATTTACAGCATACAGAGTAAACTGTAATGTATGCAAGTATTTTTTTAAAGATCACTTTAAAAGCTGGAAGATTCCAGGAAGGAATGCAGAATGTGGCAGGAAACTCTAACAAATGTAAGAAACAACCTCATAAAGAGTGAGAGGAAAGGGTGCTGACTTCGGAAGTAAGTGACTAAGAAAATGAGTGAAGTTTTTAAGACTAAAAGCAAAGGAGCTGCATGTAAAAACTTTACTCCAGTCAACACAATTGTTTCCCATGGGGGTATGCATTAATTATTCTGATACTGCTATAAATGTATTCTGGAGTTGAATAATGAAGTTATAGATAAGCAACAGAAGAATGCTGTAATGATCTATAATGATCCATTTGGTAATGGATGAGAGTTGGGGACATTAGTATGGACTTACATTTAACTTAGCATAGATACAGATAAGTTGCATAGAGAAATACTTAAATATGTGTGTATACATACATACATACATGTATTTGTTTTGACAGCTGAGAAGGTCTAAAAGACATGACACTCCAAAAGCAATAAGCACATGCGACACCTAGATCTTGGCTTCTAATACTATTATCTAACAAAAGAAACCAAGGTTCCTCAGTGACATGGCCAATTTTAGGGTGGGGCAGAAAATATACAAAATGAGCCTGGAGCAAATTGTAGTTCCAGAAAGAAAGAAAATGCTCAAGGGACAAAACAAAAAACATATTGATAGGGTTTGTTCAAAGCTCAGGAGCCAAATAAAATAGCTCCCAGTGTCTACTAGAATCATTTAAACAAAAAATAAAAGGTTTTAGATTAGAATCTAAAGTATAAGAAAAATAGCCGTGAGTTCCTACTGATAAATGATTGAATAAATTAATAAATGGGAGAGAAGAGACAAATCTTCCACGCAGAAAAATTCCAGATAATTTATTTAGATACACCACCCTCAAAGAGCAAAAACAAAACTCCCCTACTCCTTACGTGTGAGCTGCACATAGTGAGCTCCTCCCAATGAGCAAGCTATGGAATGTGAGAAGGAAGGAGTTTTACAGTAAAGAAACCTGACAAATACTACTTGGCTAGGTGATCAATATCAACATCAACAACCATAAATTATGTTGATAGCTGAGAAGGTCTAAAAGACATGACAAGTCACCCTTGGTATGATGTCATGAAAATGACCCTTTACCTCTGTGATTGTCCCCAAAATCTATAAACCCAGTCTACTCATGAGAAAAACATCTGGCAAATTTCAGTAGAGAAGCATTTCTCAAAATACCTGACCAGCTCTCCTCAAAACATCAAAGGGTAAAAGTCATCAAAAAAAAAAAGCCAGAGAAAGTGACACTGGCAAGAGGATCCTAAGAAGACACAACAAGTCAACAAGTAAATGTGTAGAGTATCATGGATTGGATACTGTAACATTAGGTAAAATCTAAGGAAATCTTTAAAAACAATTAATTTGAGCTAATAAAAATGTGTCAATAGCAGTTCATTAATGTTAACAAACGTACCATTCTAATGTAAGATGTTACTAATAGGGGAAAGTGATCATGGGGCATGTGGGAATTCTTTGTATTAGCTTCTCAATTTTTCTGCAAATTGAAAACTGTTCTAAAAAATAAAGTCTATTTTTAAAAATGGATAAACCATTAGATTGTGAATCACCAGAATAAAACTGTTTTCTTTTCTTCAAAAGAATTGTTTTCTTTTCTCCAAAAAATTATCTATTTAAAATAACTACTATAACAAGTATAATATAGTAGACAGAATTTAGGACTTAAAGAAAAAGAGGCCTGTATTTAAAGATTATGTCTATTATTGACTAAGGGGGTGACTTTATGTTAATTAACTCAACAAGCTTCAGTTCTCCATCTTCTACAAAACAGGGATGAAAAACAGTTATTTCACAGAATTATTGTCAAGAAGGGTCTAGTTCTTATGTTACTTAGAAAATAATAAATATTGTACTTTGTCTTTTCCCTAACTCAATCGTGTCTTCACTTAGTAAATTCTACCAAACTAATGAATGAATTAATGATTACCATCTCATAATGAGGGGAGAAAATCTGAGAGCAGCAAGTGCCACCTCTGAGCACAGAAGTTCACAAAGGAAATATTTTCCTTCAACCTCAGAATAACCAACTTTAAGCCAAAGATCTGTCCCTAAAATCCACTTGCATTCATGCTGAGCAATACTAAAAGGAATATTTAAATGATTCTGTCACTCCCACTGGGGCTACTACTCCCTCTGGCATGATTAAGGAAGGCCCAGGATCATCAGCTTCCTGGGGGTGATGATTCTTAGTGCCCTGTGTTGCTCCCTCCTGTGATTTGGAAGTGTCACAAGAATGGGGCTGACTTGGATACTCTCATTCTAAGTCATCTCCTCTTCCTAGGGTGTGGAGGACAGGGTAACACAGAACAATATCCAATTTTACTTGCTAGAAATGGAAACTTTTATTATTTTTTAAGCCTTAAAGTATTAGCATCAAGTCTGATAAATAGGTTGTAGAGAAGCAAATGATGGTTTCTAGAACATGCCACTAATTCAGACAAATCTGGTGGAAATTTGAAAAGATGAAAAATGTGGATTTAAATATTTATTTAAAATATATACATGTATGTTTTAGATTGATTTAAAATATAGTTTATTTAGAAAGTAAATTAGAGAGAGAGAGCAAGGGAGAGATTCACTTCCCAAGGTAGGGGAGAGGGCCAAAGCTAGGAAACATGGTGGCCATAGCTCAACGAGCTACGTGGACACATCAGAGTTTAACAAAGCAATGACTAGAAAGTAAATTAGAGAGAGGAGATTCACTCCCTAAGGCAATAGAGGTGTATCTAAACATGACCTGGCCATAGCTCAAAGAGCACATGGTCAGACCATAGCTTAGCAAGGCAATGGTGAATGGAGAGAGAAAGAGAAAGAGATTCACCTCCCTGAGGCAGGGGAGGAGGCCAAAGCCAGGAAACATGGTGGCCATAGCTCAAAGAACCACATGGACACACCAGAATATAACAAAGAAATAATGACTAGGGAGGGAGGGAGAGAGGGAGACAGAGAGGGAAATGGGGAGGATGGTATTCACCTCCCAAGGTAGGGGAGGGGGGCAAAGCTTAGGAAAACATGGCCTGGCCATAGCTCAAAGAACACATGGCTGCACCAGAGTTTAGTAAAACAATGGCCCTAAAATATTTCAGTTACTTCCAAATACAAAAGACAACCTACATGATCTGTATCAGTCATCGTCTAGTCAAGAGACAGAAAGAACTGATACTGGTTATTTAAACTGAGTGATTTTAATATGAAGGATTGTTACTAGGTATTGCAAAACTGAAAAGAAAAAAAAAATACAAAGAATTCTCAGAGGTTGCTACTACATTCGTAAGGCCAAAGGAACAAAGGGAAGAGGTGAAAATTATTAGAAAGCAAAAAACTAGAGGAAGGGCCTTGCTGTTGCTGGTTTTGTAAGAGAGCACAATGAGGCTGATGGGTGTTGGGAAAATTGTAAACTAAACCTGGATACTGCTACTAAAATCAGCTACCATTGCCAGAGTGAAGAAATGAGGCCAAGGGCAATGCTGACAGGAAGCAAACAGGAAGGAGCTAGTTTCTTCTTCTAACTTTCCAGTATCTCTCAAATATCTAATTACTGAAAAATCCAAATCACAAAGCAAAAATATGATTTCCTTCACAAAGCATGTATAGACGAGTAGGTTTGAAGTAGAGAGAAAGTAGCTTTATAGATGGTAGTTTTTATAACGTGACATAGATGAGAGAGAAAAAATATTTAAAGCAAAGAATTAATGTTTAAAAATAAACTTTAAAAGTTAAGTAGATTAAACATTCCTCCTGATATCATATTTACCTTTTTAAATTCATTTAGAAAACCTATTCTTCCCAGATAATGCAAAGACAGATGGTAAGTGATCTGTCTAGAGTGTACAAGACGTCTTCACAAATTCCAAATATATGAGTAATGGATGGCATTAGGTCCTATTGTACTTGCAAAGTCTTATAAGGTAATCTACTAAAAGAAAAAAGAAGGAATACAGGCAAACCTCCTGGGCTTCAATTTCTTGGTCTTTTTGTGATTAAATTCTTGAACTATATATAATCTTGATTTATGCCAAAGAAAAAGTGAGAATTCGTTGTACTGGATAGCAAGTAAATAGTCACCAAACAAGTGGGAGGAAAGTGCTTGCCTGTGTACCATTCTGCTGGATAATGAGAATCACTCATGGGACAGAGACTAACAATTGCATGAGAATTTTTTGTGAGATGTTCACCTAAGTTCACAGTTGAAGCAGCTGTGCAAAAAGTTCAATTGTTTATTGAGATGTATTTGATCTGGACTTAACAAAAACAAACACTGGAAGGTAGTTCTTATCTTCCAGAGCTAAGGCTGAACATTCGGCACATCTCTGTCAGTTTCACATCCTCCTTGTGTCATAGTTAAAAAGAGAAGGCAGCTATCTTCCAGGTAATCATCAACAATAAATATTTATGGTTGGACCCTCTACTTAAACTGGGAGTATAAAAAGGCGTAGGACACAGTACTATCCCCAAAGAATCTTCAAATTCAAATGAGGAGGTAGGAATATACTTACAAGTATAGCTTAGGTAGCATTGTTGTGATTGAAGTTATAACCAAATGAGAGGTCACCGCATCACCCCAGGAAAAGTGATAACCTAGGATAAAACTGTAACAAGAAAAAAAATGAGGCTTACACTGGGCATTGCAGTATTGAATATGAGCGGGGATCAGGAAGGAGGTTAAGGCATGGTCAAAATAGTTTGAAGCAGACATAAGAATGGGTGGATTAGGGAACCATAAACATGTAATTTGTTTGGAGTGAATATTTGTTCTAAGGTTTAGTGAAATATGTTTTGAAAGGTGATCATGGCTGGGCTCAGTGGCTCAGCCTATAATCCCAGCATTTTTGGACCCTGAAGTGAGTGGATCACCTGAGCCACAGGTTCGAGACCAGCCCAGGCCACTTGGCAAGAGCTCGTCTCTACAATAAATTAAAAAAAAATTAGCCGGGCTTAGTGGCTCAGCCTGTAATCCCGTGCCTTTGGGAGGCTGAGGTGAGTGGATTGCCTGAGCCCGCAGGTTTGAGACCCGCCTGGTCAGCGAGACTTCATCTCTACAATAAATCAAAAAATCAGCCGGGTGTGGTAGCACATGCCTGTAATTCCAGCTACTTGGAAGGCTGAGGCGGAAAAATCGCCGGAGCCCAGCAGGTCGAGGCTGCGGTGGCCGGGAGCAGCCACTGCACTCCAGTCTGGGCAATAGAGTGAGACTCCAACTCAAAAAAAAAAAAAAAAAATTAGCCAGGCATGGTAGTGCACACCTGTAGTTCCAGCAGGTCAATGCTGGTGTGGCCATGAGTGTGCCACTGCACTCCAGTCTGGGTGACAGAATGAGACTCCAACTCAAAAAAATAAAAAAAGGTGATCATGGCTACTGCAATTTTAAAAATTAAATCCATTTAACTCTGGAGTTTCTTCTTTTTATGAAAATCTGAAAGATCACAATTATATTTTTTATTTTCCAACTGGAAAAAACTCTATATTCAGATTTTGAGCAATTATAGTTCAGTTTGTTAAAACTAATCATTCAGCTATAGATTGATCAGTAACTAGTTATTAAAGCTTTCTCCATGCAGAGCATTATGATGGGGATTACCAAGTCTACAAAGAATCTTAGGGTATATTCTATTTAATGACATGGACATGATAAGACAAACAATACAAATTTGGTGGGGTGCAGTGGCTCATGCCTGTAAACCCAGCCCTTTGGGAGGCCAAGACAGGAGGACTGCTTAAGCCCAGGAGTTCAAGACAAGGCTAGACAACATGGCAAGATCTCATCTCTACACAAAATCGAAAAATTAGACGGGTATGGTGGCATGTGCCTGTAGCCCCAGCTACTTGGGAGAAGAAGGCAGAAGAATCGCCTGAGCCCAGGAGGTAGAGGCTGCAGTGAGCTGTGATCATGCCATTGCACTCCAGCCTAGGCAACAGAGTGATACTCTGATCCACCCCCTCCAAAAAAATTGGAAAGTAATGCATGATGAATAGAGAATGAGTAACACAAGTAGTGATACCTGCTGTGTTTTATAGACTGGAATATAGGTAGCATGTCTGTAACTCAAGTAACTGCCACCAGGTGTATTTTGGTCTTGGACTATGTAGAGGCCAGCATTGTGCCAGAAAGGAGAAAGAAGAAAAGAGGAAGGATGGATGTGGCAGGTTGGGTAGGGGAGGAGGGACATGCAAGACAGTAGCAAGCCAAAGGATGCAGAAAGACCCATTAGGAAGCTGGTTCAGTGATCAATCCAGGTGTCCTGGAATAGGGTGGTGTCAGTGGACATGAAGAGAACCAGATGGAGTAAAGAGATGTTTACAGAGCAAACTTGACAGTATTTGGTGATTGATTTTATGTAGGACATGAGAGACAGAGAGAAGTCAATGATGTGTCCCAGGTTCACAGGAAGTGCTATTTAGTCAGTTTGGGAGGGGGGAGGGGAGGAAAGTGCAGGGAAAGATGAGGGTATCTCTTAATGATGGATGATGAGATTACTTTTTTGTGTTCATTCTTTAGTATTTCCCATTTTCTCTGGTAAACATTACATGCACAATAAAAATATAAAAGGAGAATTCATATCTGAAATATCAGTATGTGGTAAGAAAAGGTTAAATAGGTTTCTGAGTCATGACTAGAAATAAATGTTGTAATAATGAGTGAATTCTTTTACTTCTGTATTTTTAAAAAATATTTTCAAATTTGCCTATAATGGATATGGATATAGTTTATAATTAGAAAAAGAAGCTTTGTTTTTGTTAGTTTGCTTTTTTTGGTAAGGAGTCAAAGCCATACTTGGGACCAACAACAAAGAAGTCAGCCTGGGCAGGAACAGATGAGTCATGGGTTCAGGCCAAGGAAAAGAGAAAATAAAAAGAAGCAGAGCAGAGACCAGCAGAGAAGCAGAGTCCAAATGTCACATTCAGACATCCTGGATAGTGGAGCCACCTTCCTGTTGACTCAAGAGCCAATTTTTGAATGAATCTAGTCCTCCAGACTGCAGGGAATACTGAGACTGGAAAAGAAGCCTGAAAACTGAGGAGTTTCTCAGAGAAAGAAAAATGGATACACAGAAAATGACAGAATTCTAGAGTCCAACTTTTATATGATATTTGCCTTCCCTGCCACTGGCTTTACTTTCAGATGGATGTTTGACCTCCATGGAGAGGAACTTGTAGGTGACCACTGCAATCACGTGAAGATTTTGTTTTCAGCATCACTTAAGGAATTGTAAGTCTCTGTTTGTGAAAATAAAATAAAATAGTCTTCAAACAAGACAGAAATTTAGGCCAGGGTTAGGAAGCCCAAGGCTCCACAAAGTCACCTGAGACTCACGCCCTTTCTGATCCAAGATGGAGATTAGCCATCATATCCATATTTTAGAAGCAGAAGACAAGGAGCAGAAAGCCAGGTCACCTGTCCTTGAGGAGTTTGCCTAAAAATCCCACATGACATTTTTGCTTATGTATTATTGGTCAGAACATAATCACATACCTGCAAATGAGACTAAAAAATATTTTTTAATAAAGGCAGCAATGTGCTTAGCCAAAAGTTGGAGTTCTGTAATAAGGAAGGAAGGGTAGGAAGGATGAATGGAAAGGAAGGAGGGAGGGAAGGAGGGAGGGAAGGAAGAAGGGAGGGAGGGAGAATGAATATCAGGTGGGCAACTACCAGTCACTGACATAAGCTTTTACACAAAATATCCTTTTGAATGTTTACTGATTTGGAGGTGGTTTTTTTGTTTGGTTTTTTTGTTTGGTTTTTTTTTTTTCTCGAGACAGGGTCTCACTCTGTCCCCCAGGCTGAAATGCAGTTGTGTGATAATGGCTCACTGTAGCCTCGAACTCCTGGCTTCGAGCGATCTTCCCGCCTTGGCCTCTCAAAGTGCTGGGACTACAGTTAAGAGCCACCGCATCTGGCATGAACATTTAAATAAGGTATTTTATAATCATAAAGCAGGTTGGTGGAGACAGTGTAAGGGTATAATCAAAGGTATTCTGCCCAGAAAAGTAGCAGAGGTGAAATACAATTGATGGAAATAGGTAAAGGTGAAGAAGGAGCCATTGAGGGTTAAAATCACCTACAGGAGATTGAACAAAACAGA
This sequence comes from Carlito syrichta, assembly GCF_000164805.1. Taxonomy (NCBI): domain Eukaryota; kingdom Metazoa; phylum Chordata; class Mammalia; order Primates; family Tarsiidae; genus Carlito; species Carlito syrichta. The sequence continues at coordinate 956,955 of NW_007256989.1, read as the reverse complement.
CTGAGTAAAGAGTGTAATGGAGGAACTTTTTTTAGAAAATTAAGTAGGACAAGGGTGGAGGAAAGCAAATGAGTCCAAGTCGATACCAGATACTATCTCTAGTCAAAAAATGTGTTGGCAGAAGCTGAAACTATTGATCAAATTAGAGTTAGATTCCTCTGATCTTCAGTTCAAAGTTAGCTTATTTAAAGAAGCTCAGGTTTTTTGACTGTGCCTGGAAAATGGGTGAGAGTAGGTAAAACCCGGATGAGAGCATTGTAGTGAACTCTGTGAGTTCCTGGTGGTAAAACAAGGGCCTTTCATAGGGAACAGCTGTGAGGCTGAGGTCCAAGGTCTTCCCTCCCCAGCCTGGAATCAGCAGTCCTCCATGAGACAATCAAACTGAACCTCCAGCTCTTGGGCTAAAACTGTAATTGAGCAAACACCCCTCGATTTGGGATAGGCATTTCTCTATTAGGAGCAAAGTCCTCACCCCAACCTTGAGTTCCTTTCATACCCACACTGTGCCTTCTCTTCCCCTCTGCTCAGTTCTCCTCCTTCCCACCTTGTTTTCTGTTTTGTTTTTTTCCTCACTGACCACCTATCTCTCAGCTCTTCCTGACCCATCACCATTTATGGAATATTCGTCATCAACTACATGTGAAATAGATGTGATATCTAAGCTGACCAATTGTTAAAAGTTCCCTGGTTAATTGTGTCTCAATCGTTTTTATTTTATTTTGGAGACTAGGAACAAAAGAGAGTCAATATATACAAACCAGAAAACAAAAGATTTCTTTAAAAAGTTTATCTTTTTCAAACATCAGGGGTACAAAAAAGGTAGCAATAACCAAAGCACAGAGATCAGATGGAACTCTGGCAAAAAGCTGTCTTAATATGCTATGCAGTAAAATGCCTTTTCTCTGTGGCTATGTCATGGAAAGTTACACAGGGAGAAATGTGTTTTCAACATCTGTATTACAGATTAAAGTAATACTTTTTTTGAGTTTGGGATCTCTTATAAGCAATATTTCTTTTAATTTTCCAAATTATCTGTGACTATCATATTGACTTAAAAGATACTTTGATTTTCCAATGACCATTGCAGAGATTTCATCAAGATTTCTACTTGATCTTCAGTAGGATATGACCCTTTAATACCTCACTGTTAAATTTATCTCCAAATTCCAGTTTTCTGTCAGGTGGTTAATTGTCTCAAAAATAGTAGGTCAGGGCTCCCACCCACTGTTCTTTAAAGGGAACACCAAGGAGTTATTTGGAAAGGTCAATATTCATCCTGATTTTACTCTGGTTTTCATAAATGGATTCTAGTTCAAGTAGGTTGTATGTCAAAAGGAGTCTGGGGAAAGAAAAGAAAAAGTCTTAAAATTCTGATAGTTTACATCCAAGGATGTTTTTTAAAGTTTTAAAATCCACGGTATGTAAAAGGCACACACCGCCATGTTTGAGAACTACCAAAGGAGAAGCCTGGAGTACATAAGGAGCGAGGCTGGCTTCAAATGTGGGCTTTGGCTTGGGGAAAAGCCTGAGGAGAGGATTGGAAAGGTTCTGCGATTCTTACACCAGAAGAACTGAGTGTTCGTGCTTTATGACAGACTCCATGGCTACTCCATTAACATGTATGCACACACACATTTCTCTGAACTGATTTGCCTGTCGGTTTTATCTGGTACCATCCCCTGGTCTTTAAGGTAAGACAGAGTAGAGAGATATTCCACCTGCATAGAAGTCAAGATTCAGGGGTTTTTTGGTGGAGTCTGAATGTATTACTCCTTTCAATGCCATGAGATTCCTAGAAAAAAATGTGCAAATAATTATTCACATTGATTGGCCACATGTTCCATTTTTCACAAGCACTATTCTGAGCAACTGGAATCTAGGTTTTAGAACATAGTGTGGGATGTAGAAAAAACTACTTCCCATTTAGGGTCTCAATTTCTTCATCGTGAAAATCTAGATAATTAAACCCTATTCTTATAATAGAAGTTATGAACACTCCAAAAGTCTTCTGATTTTGAATTTTGGGTGATTATAATTCAAATTATATGATGCTTAGGAAAATCACAATTGGCAGAATAATAAATAACTTAAAAAATTTAAATCAAGACATTAGAAAGTTATGTACTTTCTTCATGTATTCCATTGTGTAAGTCCATTTTAGAGCCTCAAATTAGGTTTCCAAGTGCTCTGTAATCTAAGGAGAATTGCTTTTCATGACAAACCTGGAGAAAGAAAGATTGTTAAGCAACTGGGTTGAAATGTGCTAACTCAGAAGCAAGGCCAAAATCAAAGAAAGTATAAATAGAGTAGGTGTTGACTAACAAAAAAAATCCAAAAACAGATTTGCAATTGTATCAGGAAGCTTGTGGGTGAAATAATAGAATTTCCTACCGGAAATTACTTTAAAAAATAATTTTTTTCTGACAAGTTCAAGTTGGTTCGGAAGCTTAACAAAGTTATCAAGGACCTAGTCTCTTCCCATCTTTCTGATCTGGCATCCTTAGTGTCTTGGAAATGCCTCATTTATAGTATCAAAATTGGTGGCTGCAGGGAGGTCATCATAACCAATCACTGACAAAAGGTAATGGAATGATCATAATTGGCTTATGCTAACTATCCTTCCTTCCCTGGGGATGAGTCCACATGCCCGGAGCAATTGCCACTCAACATCAGAACAAAAGTGGGGATCTGTTGACAAGAAAGAAAATAGAAGTGATAGTTGGATAGGCAATCACTATCTCTGTCATAGCGACAAAAAAAAAAATTCTGTCTTGGGATAATTTTTTAAATGACTGAACATGGTTTTAAAAATATCTCTTCATTGACTACAATCTATGCCAGATTTGGGAAATCATTATGAGACACTTCACTTCCAAACCAACATATTCTTTTTTTTTTTTGAGTTGGAGTCTCACTCTGTCGCCAGACTGGAGTGCAGTGGCCACTCCCGGCCACCGCAGCCTCGCCTGCTGGGCTCCAGCGATCCTTCCGCCTCAGCCTTCCAAGTAGCCGGAATTACAGGCATGCGCTACCACACCTGGCTGATTTTTTGATTTATTGTAGAGATGAGGTCTCGCTGCCCAGGTGGGTCTCGAACCCACGGGCTCAGGCAATCCACTCACCTTAGCCTCCCAAAGGCGTGGGATTACAGGCTGAGCCATCGAGCCCGGCTCATATTCACTTCTTAAATGAGTTTATGACAACCTCAAGGGGGAAAATAATCTAATTTTGCTACACATGCTGGAACAAGATTTAGGATGCTAATTTGGGCTTCTGGTTTTCATAACAACAGATTGGTAGGTAGAATTTGCAGTAAATCTTCTCAGTAAGAATTTGTTTTAAACTCTAGAAATGAGTATCCTCCATTTATTAGCCCTGCCATTAAAATAGGTTACATACAAATCCATGAACATCTGATATTTCTACATGGAGGGAGCCTCTGATTGTCTCATAGGTTGAATGTCCAACCTCTGAAAGACACTAACTAGTTGGGTAGAGCCAAGATGTAGCTCACCAATATGCTCAAGCCTTAGCTGTTTAGAAAGGAAAATGGTCTCCACCCTCACTACACCTGTTTACAAATCAAAGCAATGGTATATCTTTCCTCCCCCATGTCTATGGTTTCAAGGAAAGTGACCACCACACCATTGTGTAGGCATACTATTATAGGCTTACATAAATAGCAGAGAGGGAACAAAGCATTGGCTAACATAGGCCACCCTCATGACCTTCTGATGGCCTAAGTCCAAGAAGATGACTGTTAAAACAACAAACAGATGGTATCCAGGACAAATAACACCCTCATGTGGACTGCCCAAGGAGTCAAGGTCTAACAGGAGGGAGCCGGCACACAGCCAGCAAATACTCTGTTAGATAACACAGCTGTGATTTCAACACCAAGTGGATTTGTTCATATTTAAAACTCAGATACATCTCAGTGTTTCGCTGGAAAGTCTGTTAACTGTAAAAAGCTGCTCATTTTTCCACTCCACAAAAGCAGTGTTGGAGAAAACAAAAGTGGGAGAAGTAAAATTCCCTGTTATTACAACAGTGTAATTTTTGCTGGGAACCTGGATGCCAAATCTCCATCTACATCAAAAGGTTAAATGAAGCAACTTTTCTTTAGGCATGGAGTTGTCCTAAGAAAACTTTTGTGTTCAGAACAGGATTCTAAAAAAGAATCTGCCAGGCTGGAAGCTGGCTTCTTAACTGACCTAATCCCTTTACAGAGAAAGTGTGTATGGTAATATATGAAAAGTTCTAGACTGGGGAGGGGGTCAAGACTAAAGCCTTCTGTTTTGTCTTGACACAAACTTAATAACCTCTTCTGATCTCTTCTTGAGTAGTAAAATAGGACCCACTTTGCAGAATTAGTAAACAAATAAGACAAAGCATATAATACTGCAAGGAATTGGTTTGGCAAATGTGGTATTTTTAAGCATTACTCTCTGGTCATCCTCAAGATGTCCTAGAGGAGGAGGAATAACAAAGTATAGTAATCTTATTCATCTGCCACAGTCTTTGAATTGAGGGAAAGAGGCTGGTGGGAATTTTGAGGGCTGAAACTCAATCTGGGAATTTTGTGGACAGGAAGTCAATCTGCAAGTCAACCAAAATGTACGAAGATTGGGAATATGTGTTTCCTTGTGATTTTCTAAAACACCAACAGAACAAACCACTTACAGTTACACACACAAATACACCAACATTACACAAAACTGACCTTGCCTCGAGCATCAGAACCACCATCAAAGCCATCACTTTCTTTTTCAGACTCAGAGCAGCTGCTGTTCTAGAAATGTGACAGACAGGAATCTGTCGACATCTCCAGTTCTCTGTCCTGAGACCACTAGAAAATTTAAGTTCAACATCACAAAACAGAAAAGGAAGAGGGAGACATTTTGGAAAGACAGTTGAGTGGTAGAAAAAAGAATTTCTGGCAACCCCATTCTTAAATATATTTTTCCAGAGAAACAATTCCACAAATGAAGGTTCCGTATGGTTGAAACAAAACTAATTACCATTTTAACATATTTTAAGTTAAATTGGCTTTCTGGGCTTGAATTTAGGCACAATTTGCAAAGTTGCTTCTAAATGAAAATTTATTCTGAGTTTCAAACAACCAATTTATATTTGAACTTCAGGGGCACAACTCATTTGTAAATAAAATTGCCATAATTGTTTTCTTTGGATATTCTTAATGAGCCAAACAAACAGAAACCAAAAAAAACAAATGAATGGTTCGTTTGCAAGATCAATAATTGAAAATGCATAATTCTATAGTGATTAAACTCATTTGAAAAATAAGCATTATAGTATTGAGATTGGTGAGAATTTTGTAGGACAGAACTTTTTCTGAAATTAATGTGTTATGGTAACAGATTTGTCTAACAAATTTTATCTTGTTCTGTCACCCAGGCTAGAGTGCAGTGGCCCAGTAATAACCCACTGCAGCTTCAAATTCCTGGGTTCAAGAAATTCTCCTGCCTCAGCCTCCCAAGTAACTGGGACTATAGGTATGCACCCCCATGCCTGACTTTATCTAACAATTTGAAGCTGCAATATTTTAAAAAATTATCTTTGTGGGCTGGATGCGGTGGCTCACACCTATAATCCCAGCACTTTGGGAGGCCAAGGCAAAAAAATTGCCTGAGCCCATGAGTTCAAGACCAGCCTGAGCAACACGGCAAGACTGTCTCTACAATAAATAAATTAGTCAGGCATCATGGTGCCAGCCTGTAGTCCCAGCAACTTGGAAGACTGAAGTGGGAGGATTGCCTCAAAAAATAATTATCTGTGTAATTATCTATGTATAGAATAACAAACATTCTATTAAGTGCAAAATCTTAAGTGTACAAGAACCAACCAATTAATTAATGTAATCATTATGGTAACTCCAAGAGTTATTATTATAGCTAATTTGACTGAGGAAACTGAGCAGAGAATTAAATAATTTGCCCAGGGTCACATGGGAGCCTGGGCATTCTGACACCTGACTTTCACTTTTAGTGTCTACAGTATACTCAACTTTTAAATTTGAAGCATTTCAACTGTTATGAACTTATCCATCAACCCTAGAATAGCCGGGCTCCTCTGAAGCACTCAAGATTATAAGAATACAAATGGGAGAATGCATAACACAACTCTCTTTGGCTACCAAGTGGCAGTTACTAAATTTGGGTACTAAATGTACTCTTCAAGAAAAAATTGTATCCCCTTCCTCAATCACAGAAGAAAAATATGAAAAAAACAGTGCCAATGATCAGCACAACTTCTGACTGTGGTGCAATAAACCTATAGCTTACAATAATTGACAGTAGTTTATTTTCTGTTTAAATTTCTTTCATGACACATCAGCATAGCATGAAGGATTCTGGAAGATTTGGATTTGGAAGAACTTGAGCATTCTATGTTCTGAACCATACAAAGAGCAATTAGAATCCTTTGCAGACTCACAGTGGTTGGAAAGTAGACGTTTCCCCTCCTAGAATTAGGACCCCCCAGAAAGAAGCACCCTGACTTCTCTCCAGGTTCAAACCAGTCTGAAAATCCGATAGTCCCAACAAGAGAAATAAACTGGGATCACATGAGAAAAAGCACAAATAAGTCTCAAAAAAGGCATGTGAGGGGAGGAGTGACTCAAGAAATCAGGCTACATTTAAATATCGGTTTCTAGTCTCTTCTTTTTGAAGATGCAATCCCTTTGAATTGTTGACAATCACAGTAACACAAAGGGCCATTTCAGTTCCTACAAAATGTTTGAGGCAAAAGAGTCATCCAAAGCAAGCCCCTCATGGTACAGATAGGAATCCGATTCTCAGCACTCTGGACTTGACCCATTTTCCCATATGATTTGTCAGCCAGGATCTTATTTATGACTCCACTGGTTTAAAAGTACTTGAGAGCCAGAATATTTACTTTTCATCCCACATGCAGCTCAGCTCATGGTAGAACAAGCATTGTTAGCTTGAGGAAAAAAAATTTAATGTCTTGGCTGTCCATTTATAAGAATTTGAACAAATTCTCTACAATTATAAAAATGGAAGTATTCCACATAACAAAAGCAGCAGCTACGGCACACCTAGGAAAAATAAAGTTGCTTTCAAGGACCCAGGAACTACTGGCAAGGCCTACTGAGTGGAATCTTCCAATCACTAGAGACAGCCATTAAAGTCAATGGCCTGATCCCAATAATGTCTACTCAGGGTCATGCCCTTGAGCACATGGCAGCCTCGGGATAATTTATGGTAAGGATATTGCACCAGACCACGACCCCCAGCAACTGAAGAAATGAGAGGAAAGTTAGGATATCACTTTCAGTAGATGAATACTAAGTAGTTTAATGTTATTGAAGCATCATCCAACAACAGAGGCCACCTTGCAAAGGACAATTTTTAAATATAAATAATGGTGTCTGTCAAGGTTTCTGTATCAATCTGAACTAAAAGCCAAGAACAAATTATCTTTTACCAGTTCATGTCCTGGAAAACTTTTTGACTCTGATTCAAGGACTTAAGAGCTTGTTCAAATGCTTTTTGATTTGATATGGCTCATAATGCTTGCGTGTTTTCAAAACAATATCAATAAGTGAGATGGAAAATACCACACATATTTGTATCCTTGCTGATGTGACTTAATGGGCACACACAATGTACTAGGCACTAGGCACTAAGCTGGACATACTATAGTCCCATATGAACTTATGAGCCACAGTCCATATTGTGTTTTTCATATAACTAAAGATGTTCACTAAATATACTAGGATCATTTGTTTAAAGATCTAAATTATTTCTTCAAACATTTTTACTATTGCAAGAGGATGTTATAGTTAGCAAGAAATGGTACCAATATTCATAATACCTTTATATTTGGGAATTGTTTTTACAGAAAACAAAGGTGGTTGGTTATTTTATTAGAAAACAAAGGCCATATTTTAATACAACAGCACCAGATATGAGAATGCGTACTAAAGAACTCTAAGAAATTGGTCTTCAAAAAGAAAAACACAATGACAGAAGACACGATCTTCTACATCTTAAGAAGCCTACAACCAGACTAATTGGAAATAAACGCACACCTCCCACCACTCCCACATACACATATGTACAAGTTACATAAGCAAAGATTTATAAAACACAATGGAAGAGGAAGACAAACACACCCACATAGATATGTGTGCATGTTTTCCTTAAAAAGATGTTACATTATTTTCCTTCATTTACTCAGCTCAAAGAAATTCTTCGTCTAAAACTACTTCATGCCTAACACAACAGATAGGAAATATCATAAAGTAAAAGCTTACATTTTTCTGGGAGTTGTTAATTGGAAGTATAAAATGTGTTTTGCATTTTTTAGTGAAAATTCACATACAAACAGAAGATGTTACATAATGCTCGCTATTTTAATTGTAACATATTATCAAAGAGTTCTATACAGTACTATTTACATTAAAGCAGAGGAATATCAATGCTGAAGAGGTGATCAGTGCTTCCAGACTTTTTTAATACTTATACAAAGGAGATCTAAAGAAGACAACATATTTAGATTTATAAGAAATGGTTTTCTCCCCACTGATAAAGTGCTCCCTGACTAAAGAGGAATCCTACACTGCAGGCAGACTCTTATCTAGTCAACCACTGCCGCCTTGAGAGGTCTTGACACAGGTCTCTTCACTGGACCCTGCAGTTCTCGCTGCCCTGGGGTACAGGTCCAGCCTCCGGGCTAGGGGTAAGTCGGCCTCTCTTGGCTCTCAGGCCTTCTTTGGGGCTGTCTGCTGACCTTCTCTCAGGAAGAGTACTGACTGAGAGAGATTTTGTGGTGGGTTCTCGAAAGGCGGTGCTTGAATCCACTGGGCTCTGCCGGGTAACTTTGACCTGCAACACACGCAAGCATCTCTGTTAGAGCTTGAAATCATATTCACATTTCTATAACGTGAAAAACACAGAGCTATGTCACTGAGTGTTGTTATGTTCCTTTTCTCTAGGAGTTACATAATTTCAATATTTCTTCTTCCCTGAGAACAGGCCTCACCCAACAGAGAAGTTAGGAGGATGTCAGACACAACCTCAAACAAGTCATCAAACTTTCCTCGACACGTATGATAGGCAGGAACTTGCTTCCACGGCAAATGCGACATTTTCAGACCAAAATGTAAAGCTCTTTGAGGGCAAAAACTTTGTCCTATTTACTCATGTAGTCCTAGTGCCCACAACATGCTAGACTACATGGTGAATGTTCAAGGAATTCTTAAGTGAGAAACCAAATCTGACTCTATTTGTCTTAATTGAGCCCCTGCTATCACTTGACAAGAATATAATCCAAATGTGAAATACCACCTTCATAGGATGGAAGCACAACATTTAAAAGACCTAGAACCTGGTCCTGTATTTTCATCATTCTCCCTTTATAGTTGTTTCTAATTGAATCTGGATTATAACAGAAGAGCACCTTTCTAGCAATAAAGTCCAGAAAGAGTGGTTCCCCTCTCAGACATCCTGCTTTTACGAGAGAGAAGTATATTAGGAAATGTGAGACCTGAAGAAACAGATGAGAGGTATAGTAGCTAGTGAGTCAAGATTTTTTGAGATTTAAGTCAGATGCGGTGGCTCATGCCTATAATCTGGCACTTTGGGAGGCCAAAGTAGGAGAATCACTTGAACCCCGGAGTTTAAGACTACAGTGAGCCATCACCATGCCACTGGAGGAGGAGGAGGAGGAGGAGGAGGAGGAGGAGAAGGAGGAGGAGAAGAAGAAGAGGAGGAGGAGGAGGAGGAAGAGGAAGAAGAAGAAGAAGAAGAAAAAGAAGGAAGAGGAGGAGGATGAGGGGGAGGAGGAGAGAGAGGGATAGAGGGAGGGAGGGAAGAAGGAAAGATTTTTTGAGATTTATGTAGTAGTGAAAAAAAGATACAGGGTCAAAAAAGAGAAAGAAGTGCAAGAAAAACAAAGTACAGAAAAGCTTTATTTAATCATAAAGGCAGGAGTAGAAGATTCAAGTAAAAAGATATTTTTAAAAAAAGAGGAAAGCACTTAGGCAACATAGTGAGACCATGTCTCTATTAAAAATTAATCAATCAATCAAAAAAATTTAGCCAGGCATGGAAGGATGAGGCAGGAGGATCACTCAAGCCCAGAAGTCTGAGGTTGCAGGAAGCCATCATCACGCTATTGTACTCCAGTCTGGGTGACAGTATGACCCTGATTCAAAAGAGAAAAAGAGGAAGGACTTTTGACAAGGGTCAACCTGTGTCCAGTACAGATGTTGAAAAGTAACTATATGACCGACACTCCCTGAGCAACTGACATCTGATACAAGAAGAGAATGAAAATTATTTTCCCATTGATACTCTTTCCATAGGAAGTGTGTGGTGTTAAAAGGTAGTTAAAAACTTTTCATTACAGAAAACAGTAGATCTGGCCAACAGATCAAATCCCTGGAAAGCTTGCTTCCACCTCACATGATGGGCAGGACACTGACAAGCAGCAGTTGTTGAAGGATCAGGACTTAATGGAAAATTACCATCCATGGAAAGTTGAAAGAAAAAACAAGAGTTTTACTGCTAGTAATTTTTTTTAAAGAAAAATAGTGATACCAAAGACAAATGTTTCCCTTGAACCCATCAGATGCAGGAAAGTCAGATGTTTAGATCTACCATTAAAAAAGGGGGGGAGAGAGAGAGAAAGCCATCCCATAGGCAATAGATAATATGAGCCTGTAAAACTCTTTGTCCCAAACAAATGGCTAACGTCCACTCCTGCTGCCTTCTTCCCTCTAGAATCAATTTCTCTGATGCTGAATTGAGGATACTGTAATTTGTAATCAGAACGTAAACTGTGGATTTGTTGGCTAGTTAGCTTCGGAGCAGTCTAAAACCAGACAAGGTCAAATTTACCAAGTATTTAATCTAGTAAGATACTGCATCCAAACCCTGTCTTACAAACGACTCTAAAGCCACAATGGGGAGAGAGCAAATAGCACAGTGAAAATGAACCCCACTAGGTAGAAAAAAAAGCAAAGCCCCCTACTAACTGCTTCCTGGTACTGCGGTGACCACACCACCACCATCCATGATAACTTTACAGTTTACTTGACCTCTTCTGATATGAACCACCAAGCCCAGGTTCAGGAGAACAAGTGTACAATCACTGACTCCCTTGTTTTCAGCAAACTAGGAATTCCTGGGTTTATTCATCCCAGTGACATAACAGACAATGATCCTTACCTAATGTGTATTTTACCCTTTTTTTCTCCCTTTGAATTTATCAGATGTCACTAAAGGTCTTGCTAAATAACCTAAGGAACCGTCTTTCTCAAAACTCAGTCATCTCAGGGGAGCACTCATAATCCTGAGTTTCTAAGCAATTGTTTTGAAAAAATAATACCTTGTTGTATATTTTTTAAAAGTTAGTGATGTAATATACTTAACAGATAAGGCAAGTGATTTACAGAGCAACTCAGAAAATGCTGAAAGAAATTAAAGATTACTAGGCTAGGTTTTGAAGAGTTTGAATCTAATCATGAAGACTCCTATAACTCCCATCAAGAGGACCCCCCCATTCATTTGCAAGTGCACAAAATCACTTAGCAATTCGTAGCTGATGGTGCCTACTGAACTGCATGCAGTTAAGGCACTGAATACAGGTCTGTAGGAAACCATGGTTACCGCTCTGTACTCAGCAGATTTCAGCAGTAGTGTGGAGAGCAGGCCCCCTAGCGTACAAAGTTCTTTTTCCTAGATAAAAAATCCGATCACCACAGGTCAACTGCTTTTACCATCAACTCCGCATAAAAGTAGAAAAATGACCAGTGTGGTAATTTCATAAAATGATTTCCTAACATGCTTTTACAAACATCTATTATTGCAATCACTTCAGGACAACATACACAGTTCCACTCATTCAGCAAAAGCTTTTTTAATTTCAGACACTGCATTAGACATGAGGACACAGGTAAATCTCTCAAAACTCAGACTGCAAATCAGAAGACAGATACGTAAGCAAAGTAATTACAATAAAGTGAGCTGCCTAAAGATAGGGGAGCCACAGAGTACTCGCTATGTGTCATGGCTTTCTGTCCAGCCAACCAAATATCTTCATTTGATCTCCATCAGTGAGACAAACAGGAATGAATGCTATGTTTCACTGAGAGTAAAGGGTGGCTCCCAGTCACCCCTCTAAGGAAATAGCACAGCCTACACCAGGACCACAACCCTGACCCCTTCTGTCTTCAGTGGTTGTCTTGTGGTTAACAGCTACGGTCAAGCTTGGTAACTTCATTCTTTCTTTAGGGGCACTAGTTATTCTAAGTTCATTGGAAAGCCAGTATATCCAGTACATTGAATATATACTTTCCAGTATATTCTTCAGTGTTTTGTTGTTGGCAGCATCCAAAAGTTTAATCCAAATGTAAGTTTGTGAGAGAGAAAGAGAATTTAGTGAAAAAAAGGAAGAAAATTTGCACAAAATGGTAGAATATTTCAAATACCAGTAATCAATGGGTCCATTTTAATGAGTGAAAATCTCAGACCTTTCTTCTTCAACCTTGTTTTAACAAAACTTTTATTATAATGTAAATAATGAACAAACTTATTACCAGGTATAATTCCTTAATGCTTATATCTCTTATACACCTACAAAAACAAACTTGACAATTTGTAGTTGCTTGGATGTATCTAATCACAAATGTTTTTGTATTTTGCTATCCAAAATCCTAAAGAGGAACGTGATTGCTCACTGAAGAATTATTTATTACATTACACAAGTAGGGGCCACTACACTCTCAAGCTTTTGACTGCTGGTTCAAGGTTATCAGATTGCATACTTCACCAAACTCTGACAAGTGAGCAATCAAAGTAAAATCACAAAACATTAGCACTATTTGAAGTTATTCCAGCAACTTCCAACATTTCCATGGTCCCCAGTTTGAGAAACACCTGTTATGATGGAAAGAGCAAGACAGTGGAGTTGAGAGAGAGGAGTTGCTAACACTGGAAGGTTAAATCTTTATGAGCCTCACGTTCTTTATTCTTTCATAATACTGCGTAGCCGTTCAAAAAAATGAAAAAATGTGAAAGTAAAATAAAATACATACACACTTTGCATATATAAATGGTAGCTGCTGGTATAAATTCTAGTAATAGGAATAAAGGTCTGTTAAGCAAATATTCTCTATGCTTTAAATAACATTTTTTTCTGGCTGCTTGTAAGGTATGTAGAGGTCACTAAGATCCTGCCCTATCCTCAACATTCAAAGTAGAGAACTCTGATCCTGCCCTATCCTCACCATTCAAAGTAGAGAACTCTATCTACAGAGTTCCTTTCTTTAGGCATCTATTGAAACATGCACTTTTCTGTTGTTGTTTTAGAGAGTAAAAGTTTCATAAAATCCACAGAGAATTACCAGCTGGGAGCAGATGGGCAAGAGTGAAACATCTGAAACAATCAATGACTGATTCTGTGACCAAAAGAAAAGCTACCTCTTCAAATTCTTCAACAGTAATGCCTAAAATTTTCTTACAGCTCCATTGAGTTTTGATACAACAATGCCATTTCCCACCAGACTGCATATAAGAGGCCTGTAGTGTCAAGGATGAGACTGTGCAGCTTGACACTATAATGCTTATCTTCAGGCTTACTCACTACTGATTTATTTATACCATCTCAAGAAGAAGGTCGGACTTGAAAGGGCTCCTGAGTCAGAAGGTGCAGCGTCCAACCCTTACCCAGATAACACTGCAACTTCCTGGATTTCGAAAGCAGTCGATGGATGATGACAGGAGTTTACCTTTTGTGATCTGCTGCCACCAGCTGTTGGTTTGGAGGACTCTGCAAGATTTTCTTTGCTGAGACTCAGTGGGGATAGTACTAACTTCTGTGCAGCCAGGCGGGGGCTGGTCCTCGTGGCCATGGTTGTTCTCCGCAGGACGTATGGGCTGGTCTTTCCTGTTGGGATGTCGGCAAACCCTAAGGGCAAAAAAGATGACTTTCAACACTGCTAGGTTAATTCTCTCTGTAGTGGAAATGATGTTCACTAGGTAAAGTTTTAACAAAGATAAAGGTAACTCCAAAAAATACTTTCTCCCAGCCACAGAAGACAGTGTGTTAAATTTTACAGTTGCCCTGGTAGTCACCAAATTGAATCAATAGCAGGTTTTCTCCTATTAGAAACAAAAAACTGCTGGACACAGTAGCTCATGCCTGTAATCTCAGCACTTTGGGAGGCCAACGCAGAAGGATCGCTTGAGCCCAGGAATTCAAGACCAGCCTAGGCAACATAGCAAGACCTCATCTCTACAAAAAATAAAAAAATTAACTAGGCATGTTGGCATGTGCCTGTAGTCCCAGCCACTCAGGAGGCTGAGGTAGAAGGATCTACATGAACCTAGAAGGTCGAGGCCACAGTGAGCACTATTGTGCCACTGTACTCTAGCCAGGGCAACAGAGTGAGACCCCAACTCAAAAAGAAGACGAAAAAGAAACATAAAAAACTGCAATGAGAGAAGGGAGAAGTAGATGGAAAATAACACTACACAGAAAAAAAAAACTGCTGTTACTTCTTCCTCTATATGGATGACTTACTTTGCATTTTCCCAAAATCTAAAGAATACCAGCAGGTCTTATTATAAAATTTGGATTGGAGGAAAGAAAAGAGTAAGATGGAAAAGAAAAATCAGAAAGAAAGGCCAGTTCCTGTTTAAAAGGGGAAAATGTAAAATGGTAAGTTACTTCAGGCAATCACTCTCATGCTGGTGGGAGGAGAGGCCAACCTTCCTAAGGGTGATTTCACACTTGCTCACATCATCTCCTTCCATAGAAAGAACTATCATGATTCTTAGTGACTAAGAAGAGAAAGTTAGTCCCAAGGATATTAAGTAAAAGCATACTACATTCCAGGAGGGCATGCAGAGCTAACTAAAGCAGCCTTTGTTTTTGTTTTTAACCCTTTAACTACAAATAAAAATCACCAGTGAGAGACAGCTAATTATTTTGAAGCTAGAGTTACTCAGAGCAGTGCTTCTCAAACCAACTATGGCAAAGAATCTATTCTGACTTGTTTGCAGGGAGTGGGGTGGAGGAATTTCCAATCTACTGTGGAATACGTTTTTGTATAATATCATAAGAACAAATCAATAGGAAAAGATTATGTGCTTAGATGTTGCAGCAATGCCAAATTGCTACGAGACTTTCTAAACTCTTACTCTTAATTTCTGTACTTTTTTTTTTCTGTCATGGACCAATAAACAATTCCTAGCCTGACACCAGTCCTGGACCAGAGGTAGGAAGCACTGAGTTTAAAAAAAAACCCAAAAAACAGGCCAGGCACAGTAGCTCACATCTGTAATACCAGCAGCACTTTGGGAGGCCAAGGTAGTAGGATCGCTTGAGCCCAGGAGTTTGAGACAAGCATGGGCAACATAGTGAGACCTCATCTTTAACAACAACAACAAAAAAAATCAAAACATTAGCCAGGCATGATGGCACATGCCTGTAGTCCTAGCTACTTGGGAGGCTGAGACAGGAAGATAACATGAGGCCAGGAGGTCGAGGCTGCAGTGATCCATGATTGTGCCACTTCATTTCAATCTGGGCAACAGAGTGAGACCTTGTCTAAAAACAAAAAAGGGAAAAAAAAGTGTGATCAGTGGCTCCACTCAGAGGACAGCATCACCAGGCCAATCTCCTCCCTCCTCCAGTACCTGCTAGCTGGGCCAGTCGTGGCTGATGGTGGGAGACCCTTGAAAAGTATCCTTGATTTGGAGATTTTTTAGCATAGGAATAGCAACTTTTAAAAAGATTTTAGCCGGGCTCGGTGGCTCAGCCTGTAATCCTGTGCCTTTGGGAGGCTGAGGTGAGTGGATTGCCTGAGCCCCTGGGTTCGAGACCCGCCTGGGCAGCGAGACATCATCTCTACAATAAATCAAAAAATCAGCCAGGCGTGGTAGCACATGCCTATAATTCCGGCCACTTGGAAGGCTGAGGCGGAAGGATCACTGGAGCCCAGCGGGTCGAGGCTGTGGTGGCCAGCAGCGGCCACTGCACTCCAGTCTGGGCAACAGAGTGAGATCCAACTCAAAAAAAAAAAAAAAAAAAGATTTTAGATGGTCATTTTTCCAACTGACCAGCTCTTTTGCAAAGGTGACATGGGTAGGCCAGGCATGGTGATTCATGCCTGTAATCCCAGCATTTTGGGAGGTAGAGGCAGGAGGATAACTTGAGCCCAGGAGTTCAAGACCAGTGTGGACAACATAGCAAGACCTCATCTCTACACAAAATTTAAAAATTAGCCAGGTGTGGTGGTGTGCATCTGCAGTCCCATCTACCTCGGAGGCTGATGCAGGAGGATCACTTGAGCCCAGGAATTGGAAACTGTAGTGAGCTGTGATCGTGCCACTGCATTCCAGCCTGGACAACAGAGTGAGACCCTGACTCTGAGTAATTAGGTCCTAGTTATTCTCACATGACAGAAAGGAAAGCAAATCCCTCACCCATTTAAAATCAGACTATTATTTGTGAGGGTCAGTTAGCATTACTGTACAATAATGGAAGAAGCAAATGCTTCTGTCTTTTTATGTGCATATTTTTATGTGGAATTTCAAAAGAACACAAATCATTTTGTTTTCAAATTAGGCATACCTTTCTTTACAACTTCCGGAAGTCCCTCTGGCTCAAACTCAGCATCTTCTGCATCCCCTGCCCGGTGACCGCCACTTTTGACTGCTTTCCTACTTTTTTTAGAAAATGTTTCTGGGGTAGAAGGTGTTGGTCCTCCACTATTCTCCCACACCCCACTGGACCTTTGCCTCTTGCCTGAAGCTTTATTGTGGCCAGATGACAACTTCTTTTCAGGAACAGAAGGGATTGGAGATGGTCCTAGAACAAGTGAATTCAGCATAGGAGAACTTCGGAAATTGTGTTTAGACTGTTGTGAACAGAGATGATCAACTTGCGTTTCTAACATCTCTTTAGCTTTCTCTAACTTTTCATGGCTTATAAGCAGAGCACAGTACTTATCCAAGTATTCGTCTGCCTCCTTGGTTTTTTCTTCAAGAGTTTCTTTCAGTTCTTTCATCTCAGTTATTAACTCATCTACCGTAGCATCCACAACAGTACCTGTCCAAAACAAAGCGACACATCATGTGCACCTTAATGCTTCTCTCGGGGAAAAGACTTACTGACATCCACAGAATGGATCACAAGTCTGTAGGGAAACCATAATTACTGGGTATCATGAAGCAGATAATCTTAGATCCATTCTTTGATTATTTAGGAGGGAAGGGGGAGATAAATCTCTCTCTCTCTCTCTCTATATATATATATGTTCTTATAGTTCAAACAACTCTTGTTTGAGAGGTATCATATCAAGATACATATTCCAGTAGATACATGTCTTTTATTGGGTAACTTAAATAAAATCCACCAAAATCTCAAACTCATACTTCAGCCAACCCATTAAACTTTCTTGTAGTTGTAGTTATATGAGATCAAGTTAATTAATTTTTTTTTTTTTTGAGTTGGAGTCTCACTCTGTCGCCCAGGCTGGGGTGCCGTGGCATGCTCACGGCCACCCCAGTGTTGACTCACTAGGCTCAGGCAATCCTTCCACCTCAGCCTTCCAAGTAGCCAGAACTACAGGTGTGTGCTACCATACCCAGCTAATTTTTTGATTTATTGTAGAGATGAGGTCTCACCAAGTTGCCCAGGCTGTTCTCGAACCCGTGGGCTCAGGCAATCCCCTCACCTCAGCCTCCCAAAGTGCTAGGATTGCAGGCTGTGCAGATCATGCCTGGCCATGAATTAATTTTTATATCCCCTATTTTGCCCGGTCCATTTTTTCTACCATAAGAGTAAAAGAACCATAAAAGTCAGTAAAGATTATGAATATGAAGTCTTGGTTGTACAACTTTGGGAGACAGGAAGGGGTCATGATAAGGCAAGTCCAAAAAACTCTGAATCCATTGGAGATAGTGGAGGGGCTGATAGACAAAAGTTTGAGGGAACACTATAAAGGTGGGCATCTTAGTCAACTTGTAGCTACCATGGATGGTATTAAATCCATTACAAAAATGTCTTCCTGAAACCTCAGTCTACTCTGAGCACTGTTCCCCACAAGACCGCTGACTAACCCACTCTACCAAACTGTGGTGCAGAAGAGCCACTCATACTACACTTACCAGCAGTCATCCAAACAGTAAGCAAATACCACTGCAGGGGCATACATGGAAAAAAGCAACAAGGAGAGTCATCACTCCTTTTCTTTGATATTTTTCCTGCACAAATAAAAATACGCCCTGCCAACCCTACACATTCCGTTTAGATGACCCATGATAATGGACTGAGGCCAACCAGAATCTGTTATTTCTAAGTTGCCGGTGCCAACTCAGATGCCAATCTGATGTTGACAAACTACTCAACTGGACATCAGCACCACAAACTCTTCTTTGAATGGCTTATTAGCATAAAGGGCCAGATTTTTTGTTTTTGTTTTTTGCATGTTTTATGGTACAGAAGATGGGATAATTCTATTTCAAAATGCAAGCTTCAACAAAAATTTTTTAAAAGCAAAATAAATAAAATGCAAGTTTCATTCTGAATCCTAAAATGATCCCAAGCACAAAATTCAGAAATTGAAAAACGGGTAACTGATGAAAAATCAGCTCTTAGTAATAGAAGAGAGCACCAAAAACACCTGCTATGCATGCACAATGTGTGTTATTTCACTATTGGAAGAGAGTTTTGGGTAAATTATATGGCTCAGCGAACACCTACCTGTTTTCTGCTTCTCCTGTGTAGCTTCAAGTCGAGATAGTTCTTTCTGTAAAATTTCCTTTTCCTCTTCCATCTGCTTACAGGACTTGATCAACAACTTTATTTTCCCCTGGGAACGTTCATTTTCCTTCTTTAGCTGATTTATATATTTTAGATTGTCTGTCTATAAGCAAAAGCAATTCTATTTAATTTCTTTTTATAAGCATATAAAAAACAATGAGATATAATTATGACTCATATATTGTAATTTAAGGAATTATTGGGCTCACAACAAAACATCTAAAGATGCACAAAATAACTCACCTTCTCTACTCAGTTTCCTAAGTCTCCCCATTGACAGTGTGGTTTTGTCATTCCCTTAGTTTCTTTTTTTTTATTATTATAAAGATGTAGGGTACAATTCAGGGTTAGGTTTACAAATGTTGATTATGCAGGTACCCTTGTTGATGAGGTATGCCCCTCCCTCCCCTAGCAGTTTCCCTCAACTGCCAATCCCACATCCCTCCCCTGACAGTTTCCCACTACTGCCAATCCCTTTCTTATAGTATTATAATTATTGTTCAAGGTCCGCTTATGAGTGAGAACGTATGGTACTCTGTTCTGTTTCCGTGAGTTTCAAAAGTGTAAATCAGCCGGGTGCAGTGGCTCACACCTGTAATTCCAATACTCTGGAAGGCCAAGGAGAGAGGGACGCTTGAGGTGAGGAGTTCAAGGGCAGCCTGAGCAACACAGTGAGACCTCATCTCTACAAAAATCAAGTTAGCTGGGTATGGTGGCATGCGCCTATAGTCCCAGCTATTCAGGAGGCTGAGACAGAAGGATCACCTGAGCCCAGGAGGTGGAGGCTACAGTGATCATGCCACTGCCCTCCAGTCTGGGTAACAAAGTGAGACCCTAACTAAAAAAAAAAAAAAAAAAAAAAATTTAAATCACAGTTCCTAAGATCATGTCCTGTGCCAGCTACGTTTGTGCTTATCCAATGAGAATCACACAGGATTACTGGGTAGACAGTTTATGTACATATTCCTGATGGGTCCAGAATTCTCAGTGAGAGAATTGTGTTCCAATGTGTAATCACGCTGTCGCAAAATTTCAGTACCTAAGATGGCATTTGTTTTAGTCATACCAAGTGAGGCCAAATGATATTATAGCTCACTATAAAAATTTAGATGTTATAGTGGCTCAAGTAGAAAGTGAAAAGAATGGGAGAATTGTGTCACCATACAACTTAGTGGTACAAATGCATAGTTCCTTATTCATATAACCAAAATTTTTTTAAAAGCTGTGAAAATGACTTAGAGGCAAAACTTGACCTGAACAGATATGAAGGTATTTATAGTTTGCATTCATCCCACCTTGTGAGAATATTCAGGAAAAATAGGAATTTGATTACAATTTGATTACATAACCCCAGACTCCACTTGGATATTATGTAATATATGGCATATGAATTGTATTAAGTAATATCTTTAAAAATGCAGAATTCTAAAACAATATGTAAGAGGATCATGAACATATAAAGGAAGACCAAACAGCAGGAGGAGGAGGGAGAGCAGGGGGAGGAGGGGGGAAGAAGAGGAGGAGGAAGGGGAAGGAGGGGTGCAGCTGTGATGAAGAAGAACCTGAGTACCATATTCATGTTGCAAGTAGATGTGATATCTTGGATCTCCTCTTTGTATGTTTCATCTCGAAATAATTTATTAGCAATGTTGTAGTAAATATGCCCTTTTAGAACTTTCTATTTCTGATTCCAATCATAAAGGGATTCAAGACCCATTTAATTCAGTTTCAACAGTGCTACTTCTTTCTATTATTAAAGCCAACATTTCTCATTTTGCAGCAACACAACATTATTAATCATTTAATGTGATTTTGAATTTTGTCAGTTTGTATTTAAATGGTAAAGTTCCTTTACCTTAATAGTTGTGTAAGAGCTATAAATATAATAAGCATATACCTAGTTTTCGGTTTGTTTATATTCAATTAACATAATTTTAAATCACCCTCTAAGCAAAACCTTCACTGGAAAAGTTATCCAGGTTAATCACTACATTACCACCTGTATAAATAATTCTTAGCCATAAAGCAATGAGAAGTCAACATACCTTGGTTTTCTTCAATTCTTCTAAAACTTGAGTGGCAGCTTTCAAAGAATTATTGAGTTCTTCTTTACTAGACTTTAAGAGGTCCATCTCCAACTTCTGTGAGTTGAGATATTCTTCTTTAGAAGTCAATTTCTCTCGATATGCCTGGATTTCTATCTCATACTAGGGCAAAAAAAAGAAAAAAGTTATTTTAGCCAGGAGTTCAGCTAAAAAAAAACTGTAAGGAAAACAAAAAATACTGCTGTTCCTAGGATCATTTCAGAGTGCTTGCAGCTCTATTATCCTTCTCCAAAATGGAGCTATGTTTTTAAAAAACCAAGTGATAAAATAACTGGTAACTAGGGCAAAGATGTGAGACCCTTTATAAGATCATATAGCATAAAAATAACAGAATATTAACTTTCTTGCAAAAACATGGTCAACATACACTCTCCAGCTCCCCCGGTAACCAATACCATATTTTACCTGTTTGTTTGTGTCCAAAAGCAAAGCCTGGTGTCTCTTTTCAGCTTCCTGAAGCTGTAGCTGATACTCAGCTATGTCTTCTCTCACTTTCCTGTCCTTTTCCACCTGGTCTTTGTGCATGCAATCCAAACTCTTCTTCAATTCACTATTTTCTAGTGTGAGCTCCTTCAGTTGACCCTAAAGAGAAAAGTCGTAAAATCCAGAGGGGCACAGTGGCTCACACCTGTAACCCCAGTGCTGTATGAGGCTGATCACTCCTGCTGTTTGGTCTTCCTTTATATGTTCATGATCCTCTTACATATTGTTTTAGAATTCTGCATTTTTAAAGATATTACTTAATACAATTCATATGCCATATATTACATAATATCCAAGTGGAGTCTGGGGTTATGTAATCACAGAAAGATCACTTGAGCCCAGGAGTTCGAGGATGCAGTGAGCTATGACTGTGCCACTGTGCTCTAGCCTGGGTGGTAGAGACAGATTCTGTCTCTAAAATAAATGAATAAAATCATAACTAAGAACCTGCATATATATAAATGAGTACTGCAAAAAAGAATTCATTTACAGGCAAAACAAAATCTATCCAGAACAGTACTAGAATCCCTCCAATGACACTTTTATCTCTCAAGGTCACATCCATAGAGACCACAGAATATCTGAAACCTTGATTTCCACTAATTCACTCTGGGATCCTACCTTCATATGCTTCCAACCTTGTTTATTTACAAATTTCCATTGCAATAATTCCCAACCTCATCAAGAGAACTGCCACCACATTTACACTCCATCGCCACCGGACTTACATCTTCTCCCTTGACCAGTCAGACCTTGTGTTCTATCACTATCAAAATTTCCTTCCAAATGCCCTGCACTCTTTTGCCCCACTCTCTCCCTTCACTGTGAAGGACTAGCAAAACCCCAGTGCTGGGGGCATCTCTATTCTCCATGCTTAACCCCAAACAGTTGTTTCTATATGTGCAGTGTCCAC
The DNA here is from genome assembly GCF_000164805.1 of Carlito syrichta. Lineage (NCBI taxonomy): Eukaryota > Metazoa > Chordata > Mammalia > Primates > Tarsiidae > Carlito > Carlito syrichta. The sequence goes on along the minus strand of NW_007256989.1, from coordinate 934,632 downwards.
TTCCTCATTTCCTAGTCACTCTTCAACCTAGCCCAACCGGTTCTGTCCCCAGCTCCTCCTGAAATAGCTTTTCATGGCATTATCGATCTTCATGCTGCAAATTCAAGTCACACTCTTCTGAGTTTATCTCACTCAACCTCTAAGTAGCATTTGGCGCTGCTGACCACTCCTTCCTTCATGAGACATTCCTTCCTCTTTTTAAAAATTTTTTTTATTTCAATAGCTTTAGGGGATACAAATAGGTTTTGGTTACATGGATGCATTGTATGGTGGCAAAGAAGTCTGAGCTTTAAATGCACCCACCACCACCACACCAGTGGTGTACCCGATAAGTGATTTTTCATCCTGCTATTCCTTCCCACCCTCCACCTTCTGAGTTTTCAGTGTCCATTATACCATTCTCTGTGGCTTTGCAGATCCTTGGTTTAGCTCTCAATATCAGTGAGAAGATGTGGTATTTGGTTCCCTGTTCCTGCACTAGTTCACTTATAATGATGGTCTCCAATTCCATCCAAGTTACTGCAAGACATTATGGGTTTTTTTTGACGGCTTAATAGTATTCCATGGTATTTGTGTGTGTGTGTGTGTGTGTGTGTGTGTGTGTGTGTGTGTGTGTGTGTGTGTGTGTGTGTATGTGTGTATACATTTATAGATAAGACAAAATCTGTGTGTGTGTGTGTGTGTGTGTGTGTGTGTGTGTGTGTGTGTGTGTGTGTGTATTTCACATGTTCATTTACCTACCAATCAGTTGATGGGCATTTAGGTTGATGCCACATTTTTGCAATTGTAGACTGTGCTGCAATAAACATTTGAATGTAGGTGTCTTTTTTGTATAACGACCTCTGTTCCTTTGGGTAGATACTTAGTAGTGAGACTGCCAGATCCAATGGTAGATTTTCTTTTAGTTCTTTGAGAAATCCCCATACCAATTTCCACACAGGGTTGTACTAATTTATACACCAAGAGTATATAAACGCTCCCTATCTAACACATCTACACCAGCATCTATCTTTTTTTCTTAAATAATGGCCATTCTGACTGGTATAAGGTGGTATCTCATTGTAGTTTTAATTTACATTTCCTTGATGATAAGAGATGTTGAGTATTTTCATGTTTGCTGGACATTTGTAAATCTTCTTTTGAGAGATATCTGTTTACCTCATTTGCCCACTTTTTGATGAGGTCATTTGCTTTCTTCTTGCTGATATTAATTCTTTGTAGATTCTGGATATTAGTCCTTTGTCCAATGTATAGTTTGCAAATCTCTTCTCCCATTCTGTATGTTGCCTGTTTACTATGTTCATTACTTCTCTTGCTGTGCAGAAGCTTTTTAGGTTAAGTAAGTCCTGTTTATATATTTTTGTTTTTGTTGCATTCACTTTTGGGGCTTTAGCCATAAATTATTTGCCTAGGTCAATTTCCACAAGAGTTTTTCCTAGGTTTTTCCCTAGAATTTTAATGGTTTCAGGTCTGACATTTAAATCTTTAATATACCTTAAGTTAATTTTTGTATATGAGGAGAGATAGAGATCAAGTTTCATTTTTTCTGCATGTAGCTATCCAATTTTACCATCACCATTTATCGAATCAAGTGTCCTTCCCTGGTGTATATTTTTGTCTGTTTTTTCAAGGATCAGTCAGTTATAAGTACTTGAGTTTATTTCTGGATTCTCTATTTTGTTCCATGTGTCCATGTGTCTGCTCTTGTACCAGTAGCACGCTATTCTGGTTACTACAGCCTTGTAGTAAAATTTGAAGTCAGGTATGGTCATTTTAACAATATTGATTCTTCCAATCCATGAGCACAGGATGTTTTTCCATTTATCTGACATTCTTTCCTCTTGACTTCTAGAACACAGCCCTCTCCTGGTTTGCCTCTTCAAGATTTCTGTTTTCTTTTCTGGCCCTTCTTCCATCTCACTTTGTATGCTGGAATTCTTCTGGGCTAGGCCCTGGGAATCTTCTCTTCTCCATCTGTGTTTTCTGCTATTCTCATAAATGCTAAATACTCTCTATATGCTTAACTATCCAAATTAATATTCCTGCCCTAAACCTCCCCTACTCCGTCCATAGCCTTCCTATGCCGCCAATCTTTTTTTCACGTCATTTTCTCTCTAGCTCCAGTCACAGTGGCGTCCTTTCCACTTCCAAAATATAACAATCTTTCTAATCTCGGAGCTTTCAACACACTGCTCTCTAGACTTAGAAGGCTATTTCCTCTGCCCATTCTTTGCCTAGCTGACTTCTCATCCTGCGAGTGATATCCTCTGGCTACTGCACCTAAACTAGGTTGTTTCTTTCCGCTACACCTCCATGTCCCAATTACTCTGAGGCAAAGAATCTTATATGTTTCTTTTATAGTACTTATCAGTTCATGACTATGTTTTATGTTTCCTATTTCATGATTTATTATGTGTCTAGATTGTAAGCTGTATGAGTACAGGAACCACAGGATAGGTATAGTTCAACAGTCTATCCCAGCTTTACTAGCACTTGTTATTTATAAAATAGATAAATGAAGGAATAAAGCCATTGCAAACAAACACACTCATATATGTATGGACCTGAGGTCAAACATCCAGCTTTTCCTGGTAGCAGTGCCAATACATGAAATACAATAGCAATATACTTGAGATACCCTCAAGCTGCTAGGTAGAGAGAATTCAGTAGATGCACTACACAATTATCATTCACAGGAACTCCTGCCAGGCAGCATACCAGAAAGTTCCCTAAGTCAAGTGCTGAGATTAAGTGCTAAATTTTTTTTAATTTTCATAGATTAAATACTGTATCTAGAAAAAGGCACAAATTTCCCCCAACACCTTACATAGAATATTACTTTTTGTGATTTTGCAGGGTCGCAACCATGACTGTCTTATTTTGCTGTTCTTTTCTAAGTACTACTCAGGGGTGAAGTTGTATGAGGACTATATAGATAAAGGAATGTTTCTAGTGTAATCAGGTTTAGCAAACGGGTTTCATCTCACCCACCAGTTCTGCCTGCATGGTAGCAGTACCAGGACACGGTGTTAGGAGATTCAGGAGAAAGGTAGGAATTAGCAATATCTGCCAGGGGAACATTATAGATGTGCCACATTAACCCTGCCCTAAAATGGTACCCCAAGACTATGCTAACTTCACATTTTACTCTGACTTCCATTCCGTTACTATGTTAGTTCTTAGCAGACCAAAGCTTGTGTCTCTAGCAACATTCCAGCTTGTAATATGTAACAGACAAGGAAGACAGACAAACCTGTTGAAAGCTGCATGAAATCTATTTCTAGTGTGAGTTAATGTGGTACACGGGTACTTTTCTGCAAAAGCACATCTGGGCTCCGAGACAGGTATTTTCCTGTGCTCAGAGGCCTCTCATGACTCCTTCTGGGCTCATGACAGTTCTGCATGGTGGAGATTACTGCAAATCTCATCATAACATAAGCACAGGCTTATTTTTTCAAAAGCTAAAAATGTTTGGTATGTTACAGAGGTACCAACAAACAGAGTTTGCAAATCGTAATAAATCTATAACAGAGAAACTTACTTTGCTGTTCTTTATTTCTTCCAACAGTATTTTTAACTCTTCATTTAGCCTATTTTTCTCTCCACTAAATTCTTCCTTCAGCTCTGTCGTTTTCTGTGCCATCTCATGCATTTCCATCTGCAGCTCAGTTTCCTTTTCCATCATTGTGTTTACCTAAAATTTAATCTTTCGTTAGGATCTGCATTTGGTTGTCTGTTTTGATAGAACTCATCACTCTGATACAACATATTCATACCATTTACTTTAGCCTTCCATAAGAAAATGGAACCTGGCTAATCCCCCCTTTACTAATCCACTCAACTCAATGTTCTCAAAACCTACTGGTAAGCTTACCTTTTCTTCTCAGCAAAGATTTAATAAAAGACAGCAATAAGGAAAGGAATGACAAGGAAAGATAATATTACTAAGTCTTAAAATCTCTCACCAAGGTATTAATTTGAATACAACTTAAACATCAGAGAATACTGTATGAGGAAAGGTCTTAGTTTATCAGTTCTTAGATCTCTGCTAATCCCCCAATGCCATACTAATCAGGAAGAAACATGTCTATGATTAGTTAAAACCAGTTACAGAGCTATGATTTGCATTTGCCCCTAGAAGTTGAAACAGCCTAGTAGAGTTTGTCTCATCACTTCCATACTGACTGCCATCTCTTGCAAGGTATACAAAAACCTGAAATTCTTAGAAAACACAGAGTGGTGATACATTGCATTGTCTGGATACTCCTTTGTTCTTTGATATTTGTTCAGTAAAAATTTATCTGAAGGAATCACTTTCCTAGATCAGTAAGTAAGCACATCAGGCCCCTTGATGGCAGATCTTCCCTTTAATCATCTGCTAACAGGAGACTGCACGAATAAAAGAGGGAACAAAGGTATGAAATCCCCTGGACACAGACTGGGAGCCATGAGTGCTCAGCTGGTTATAATTAAATAAGTATCTTTAAAGGTTCTTTCTCCTAAGGGCAAAAAGGGAGGGCAAGGTGGAAGGATCCCTTCTGATCCTAACTAGTATCTGTTATACTCTCTATAGTAGTGGTTCTCTACTGGGTATGGGAAAGCTGCTATTCTGATGTACTGTAAGGAAGGGAAATATAATTAGAACCAGGAACTGTTCATAACTCAAAGTTTCTCCTATATGTAGGTGCCACATTAAAAACCTAGTCCAAATCTATGAAAATAACCCATAGAAATGTATCAGAGCCGTCACTACTGCCAGAGCCACCCAATGATTCCATGGTTCAAGACCCTTTACAAACTTTGGTTTAATAAGGCAGACACTGTCCAGAAGGAAATGTACGAGTAATTCAAAGTGGTTTCCCTCCCTCATGACTACATATTTATAAAAATAAATAGGCAAGGCCACTTACTTTTTCAGCAAAGGACATTTTCTCCATTGTTGCCAATTTAAACTCATTCTCTAGATCTTTGTAAGAATTCTGCAGCACATCTAAGTTGCCCAGCGAAGTGTCATTTTTACATTGCAGCATTTGGATCTTCTGCTCCAATTCCACTGTCAGGTTTTCTAGTTCTAATTTTTCCTTCTTCCAAAGTTGCAGCTCTCCTTCTACCTGGGACAGTTTAGAGGCAAGCTGCTCTTGGTCTTGAATTTGACATTTTAGTCTACTGATTTCTTCATCCCTCTTCTCTAGTTTCCGTTTGCCATCTTCTACATCTTGAATGAGGTCATTCACAGAAGATTGCAAAATAATATAATTATTTTTGGCCTGGTCAAGGTCTTGTAGCAACTGAGCCTTCTCAAGTTCAAGACAATCTACTTGACTACTCAAATTCTGTTCTTTGGCCTTACAGGTCTCTTGGTCCTTACACATGGCTGCCACTTTCTCACTGAGTTCTTTTAATTGTGTTTGAAGCATCTCCACCACCGTATTAGATTCTTCTTTCACTTGTACTTTTTCTTGCTCTTTTTCTTGCAAAAGATTTTCAAAGGAAGAATTTAGTATTTCTAATTCAGATACTCGTTCTTGCCTTTTCTGTAAATCTTTGGTCAGATTTTCTTTTTCCAACTTAACGTTAACAAGATCTAATTCCAGATCTTTCAGGTTTTGGGTCATCCCTTCTATTTTTACTTTCAGGGTCTCTACCTCTGCTTTGCAATTTTCTGTCTCCAGAATTGCAAGCTCTTGGTTTTTTCCTGATATCTCTAGCTCTCGTTCAAGGTTCTCAGCTCGATCCTTAAGCAGATCTGCATGATGCTCACTTTCCTTTATTTTTTCTAAGACAAGGAGCTGCTTCTTTTTATCAGCTTCTATGTGGCCTTTCAGCTTTTCGATAATACTTCTCAGCTGATGCACTTCCTCCACTGGTGGGTCCAGACTCTGTTCTCTGGTCTTCCAGGTTTCCTGGTCATTACTCAAGGATGCTACTTCCTCATTTAGCTCTTTCAGTAGACTCTGAAGCATCTCCACTGCAGTTTTAGATTCTTCTTCTATCTGTATTTTCACTTGCTCTTTTTCTTCTAATTGGCTTTTAAGTGAAGAGAGCAACTTGTCTAATTCCAACTCCTGATCTTGTTTATCATGTAGATGTTTTGTCAGATTTTCTTTTTCAGACCTTAAAGTGACATGTTCTAACTCTAAAACTTTCAGGCTTTTGGCCATCTCTTCTATCTGTGTTTTTAGGGTCTCTACTTCTGCTTTGGAATTCTCAGAATCAAGAATCACAAGCTCTTGGTTTTCTTCAGACATCAGCAATTCCCTTTCAAGGCTCTCAATTTTATCCCTGAGTGAATCATTCTCACGTTCACGTTCCTTCAGTTTCTCTATGGCATGGAGCTGCTTCTTTTCATCAGCCTCGATGCGGACTTTCAGTTTCTCAATGCCTCTTCTCAGCTGATGCACTTCTTCTTGTGTTGAGCTCAGCCTCACTGCAAACTCACCTTTCTCCATCAGTGCGGCCTCCAAGGCCTTGGAGACGTTCAGCTTTTCGTGTTCTGAGTCACTCAGTCTGGCCTGCAGGCTTTCGGATTCCCTGACAAGTGATTCATTCTCTTTATTCAATTGTCTAATTTGGTTTTCCAGCTCACATTTTACCAAAGACAGCGCCTGCGAGTCCTTTTCCAAACTCTGCAGCTGCTCCTGGAGACGCGTTTTATCTTTCAACAGCTCATTCACATCAGAGGACAAATTCTGAAGGAGTTCTGTTTTGTCCTTTGCCTCTGTCTCTACCACCTGCATATGATGGAGACATTCACCATGGCAAGAGTCCAGCTCTTGTATTTTCTCCCTCATCTTTTCAGACAGCTGAACCAGTTCTTTGTTTTCCTTTGACATAGTATCTAATTCTCCATGAAGCTTGTTTCTTTCACTTGTGACCACTGAAAGTTCTTCTTCAAGACAGACAACAGTTTTCCGCTTATTTTCATTGTCTTTTTCTAAATGTAGCTTTTCTGTCATAACTGTCTCTAAGTCAGCTTCCACAGAGAGGACACGATGCTCAATGCTAGTTTTTTCAAATTTGATCCTGTTCAGTTCATTTTCCACATCAATAAATCTTTCTTTCCAGTTGTCATTCACTTTGGCTACATTATCTTCAATAACTTCCTGTGACAATTTATCCATGCTCATTTCCAAATGGGAATTGCAGTCTTCAGAAGTCTCTACTCTCTGGTATACCTCCTGGTTATCACAAGGAAAAGATGCCAATTTTTCATTTAAATCTGAGTTTTCTTTCTTAAGTTCCTCAACTGTGTTTTCCAATTCTATACAGGCTTCCATCTTGGTCTTAAGTTGGACCTCTTGTAAATGGAGTTTTGAGTCTAACTCTTTTATTTCATTTAGCAAATTTTCAACTTTATTGTCACGGTCCTCTATTGCATGTAGTAATCTCAAATTCTCATTTGACGTTTCTTTTATCTGCCACTGAAGATTCTGGATGGTTTCCTGATTCCTTGAGAAATCCATGGATACCAAAGAATTAGGAGCAGAAAAGGACAATTCAGAAATGGGTTCTGAACAGCCTTGGGCTTTGACTTCCACTGGAGACTCACAACTGGTTTCTGGGAACTGCTCCCTAGACGACTCTCCTGTGAGTTTTCCTGCACCCATCTCAGTTACTTTCTCAATCTCTAGATTGAGGCCCTGTTGAACATCTTTATCATAAATCTGATGAATGCCATGCTTTGGTGTTCTTTCTATAGTTTCTGAAGCACATTCTTCTGATTCTTTTATGTCACAGCTCTCATTTCGGCCTTGAATAGCCTATAATTATAACATACAACAAGAATGCATTTTATTTTTCAAGAAGAATCAAAATAGAATAGACTTAAGTATTACTTTTCAGAAACTGGCATCTGACCTCTGCTAAACACATCTCTTTAAGGGGTGCATTTTCCACTACATTCTCTTCTCTCTATCCAAATATTCAATACAATTAAACATTAAGTTAGTGGTCCCCAAGGGCAAGGCCCTGGGTAACATATTTATCATGAAGGCAAACCCTTCACAACAATGATTTTTCATATTTTCTTCCTTGCTAAGAATATTCTAGGTAGTCTAACTATAAAATTTATCCTTGTGATTATCAAAGAAGAGGCTAACCATATGTTCAGCTTCCACCTTTAGTATTTATGATCATCTTTAACTCAAGGACTTAATCACCAATCCAGCACGCATTAGGTAAATTACATATTTGAGTCTCACTTTCCTTTGGCGATCTGCTATTGTGACTACTGTTACCATCTCACCATGACTTGCCCTCCCTACCTCAGAGGTAGACAAAGGAAATCAAATGAGTCTCACAAACTACAGAGTATTATTTTTAAGCTGGTAGACTAGAAAGAACATTTATAAGCAACTAGACAATTACATATTCTATAAAGAAATGTCTCTTTAAGTAACTGATACCAAATCACATTTTTATACCATAATAAATTGTTGGAGAAAAATTATTTAGTAGTATTTAAAAGATCTCCTATATTTAGTTTCATGACTATAATGCTGTAACATTAGAAATAGTCTGAAAAGGGCATGAGAGGTTAAAAATTTACATCATAGTACCATTCATAAGCTCTTAACTTTTTTCCTGAGTGAACACAATTAACACAAGCTTTTAATGTAATATTTAACAGAGTTAAAATACATACACATTCTAAGGACCTTCAGACTCCATGATATAATTTTCTCCAGACTTTACAAACATCTTTAAGTAATTCCCCTTATAATAGTATTTAAATCTAATCACTCTAGAAATTTTACTCCTCAAGCTTTACACATTTTCCTCAAGTTCTGGTTTGTTTCAAAAAATGTTGGTATATTTTGGTTTACCTCCTTGAACCCTAAAAATATTGTAATTGAGCTTTAACGTAGACTTCAATTTAACAAGCATTTGTCGATTGCCTACTAGCCATGTAAACAAAGAAATAGCATGTAAATCCGGGTACTTACATCTTCTATGTCAGTGCCAAGCAAAGACCGAGAACTTAAGTCCAGACCTTGTAGTTGGAGTCGCGCTACTTCAAGCTCAAGTGACAGTTGCTCTGTCTGTTTCTTTTCAGCTGCCAACTTGGACTCCATCTCCAGAGTTACGCTAGTCAGCTTCTGTTGCCATTGTTCATTTTCTGACAAATACTGCTTCCTAAGGCAGTCAAGCTCTTGCCTTTCTGAACTTAATAACTGTTCGAGTTCTTGAATCGTCTTATTTTTCATAAGTCCTTGGCTTTCCATTTTCTCTTCTAGCTTCTCAAGGGACTGCTGGTATATCTGACAAAGGGACTCAAGCTCTTCAACACTCTTCACTGAGGCAGATGAGATTTCTTTCTTGCTCACATTCTCCTCCTCCAGACTGCTGCAAGATTCGTCATCTACATTAGACTGGTTTGCTGAAACATTCCCTTCTAAATTATTCAAAAGGGACATTTCTCCTGTCTGTTCTAAAAGAGCTTTGTAAAAAGAGGAGTCTCCAAAGCTGGTAAGTCTAGGGTTGTCAGGTGCACAAGAAAATGACAGAGAAGGAATTAGTCCCTCCTCAAAGCCCTGCTTCATCTCCTTGTCCAAGTCACCTTGAAAGATTTTTAGATTCGTTGACAAGACTGAATTTTCAGCCTGTAATGAGTCAACATAGGTCTGTAACTCTGACATCTTAGAGCTCATTTGACAGTGCTGATCATGTAAAATTTTGTGTTCACTTTGTAAAGATGAGAATTTTTCCTGTAATTCAGCAAAGTGCCTTTGAACTTCTTTGTCTGACAATGTCAAGTGCTCATAGGAATTACTATCATCCAATGGATTCAAGAACACAGACTGCTGCTCTTTTTGCTGTTTGCCAAATTCGCCTTCTGGCATTTCTTTCACTAACTCACCGTGGAGAAGACCATTTTCATCAGTTAATATTTTAACTTCATTTACTAGCTTCTCCATATCTTGTGCCATTTTACTAGTTGCTGAGATACATTCTGACCTTGAATCATTCAGCTCAGACACAAGTTCACACTTTTCTGCCTGCAGTATTTCACACATTTTCTCTAGCTCATTCAGCTTGTTCATTGCTGTTTGCAGAGGGCACTGCAGGTTTGTACTGTTGTTTTGACTTGTTGACAGCTCATGAAGCACTGAAATGTACTTTTCTTCTGAATCTGTTTCACAGTCTTTAAGGTCACTAATTTCTTGCAACTGTGTGTCTTGCAGATTTCTAATTTCTAATTCTTCTCTAGTTGTCTGTAATTCATGCTGCAGGCACTCTTTCTCCTTCTCACTTTCCTGAAGTTTTAATTCCATATCTCTTACGATAGCTTCTAATTGCACCAATTGTACATTATATCTGTCTAGAGAAATGTCTTTAACTTCAAGATCCATTTGAAGTTGACAATTACACTTATTTATCTCACTCTCCATTTCTTTCACAGAGTCCCTCATTGGTTCCAATTCTAGATTTTGACACTTGTGTTTAGTCTTTGTTAACTGTTTAAGTTGCTCATTCTCCTGTAATAAGTCATTAAGTTCCTTTTGCATCTTATTTTGTTCTTCCGTTAAAGTCATGATTTCTTGCTTTAACCCATCAGCCTCACTCCTGGCATTGTTCTGGACATCTGCAATCTCAGATTTCAGCTCTTGCTGCACCGTCCCCAACTCTAGTATTAGATTGTGGTTTCTTTCTTCAGCAAACGCTAATTTTGTTAAGAATTCTTGGTGTTCCTTTGCAAATGTTTCCTTTAGCTGTTCCAGCTCATTTTTACTATGTTCACTAACACTCGTGCATTCATTTAGCAAGCACTCTAATTTACAGTTCTTTTCTTGGGCTGCTTTGTATTTTTCACTGAGATCCTCATATGCATTTCTGGTATCTTCACATCTTTGCAGTAAAATAAGTTTTTCTTGCTTGTACTGATCAGATAACTCTGAAATGCTTTTCTCCCTTTCATCTATATAGTTTGAAAAGCTCTCACTTTTTTGGAGTAAGTTCATCTTCTCTTGATTTAAAGTTTCATTAATTTCCTTCAGAGTCCCATTCTCTTGGGTCAGTTCTTCAATTTCTCTTTTATTTAGAGAAATGATGGAACTCATTTCCTTCTTCTCTGAGCTCAGGGTTTCAGAGAAAAATTGTAGCTCCTTTAGAGAGTTTTCAAGTAGATGGTTGCTCTTTTTTAGTTCTTGGATCTCTGCTTGCTCAGTTTCTAATTTTTCATTCAAAAGTTGCAACTCTTTTTCCTTGTTCTCAAGGGCAACTAATGTTTCAGCAACAACATTCTGATGAACAGAAGTGTCTTCTTGTAACTTATTAATGCGTTGACTTGTTTCAGCCACAAAACTTTGATGCATCTGTTCTGCTTTAATGAGATTGTCTTCTATTTCTCCTTTGATCTGTACCAACCCTTCACACTGCTTTTGCAGATCTGAGTTCATCTGCTTTTGAGATTCTAACGAAAATTCAAGTGAATCAACTCTATTTTGTAAGATGGCTGAATTTTTCGGACTTTGGTCTGCTTCTAAATGGCATTTGCTCCTCTCTGAAGGCATGTTTCCTTGCTCTCCAGTTATATTTGCAAAAGAATTATTCATGGCAGGCTGCTGTTCAAAAGCCAAAGGACTTCTCTGATGATCCTCATTTGTCACTCGAGAATCATCTTTGGAGTTTAGCAGATCCCTGAGGCTCTCATATTTGGCATATAAGTCTTGGTAGCGCTGATCTTTGTCCATTATTTCACTTGACAGTAACTGAAGCTTGTGTTCGAGACCTTCAACTTGCCCAGTAAGCTGTGAAGTTTTCAAACACATATTTTCTATTTCCTTCTGATGTTTCTGATCTGAGAATTCAGCTTTCTGCTGTAGCTCCACATACGCTTGTTTCTGCATCTCTAGCTCTACAGACTTGCTGTCTATCACATTATGTAGGTTTCTGATCTCGACATTTAGGTTTTCTCTTTCCATCTCTAGTGTTCTTACTCTCTCATTGTATTCATGACTTTTTATTTGTTGTGTCTTGAGACAAGTTTCTAAGTGATTAATTTTACTCTGCAAGCTTTCTTTTTCTGATTCCATCTGATTTAAGAGTTTCTCATTTTCACTTTTCCAACAAGAAAACAGAGTTTTCTCTTCTTTTAATTCTTCATACTCTTTCTTTTTTAACTCCAAAGCACTCAATAAGGCTTTGGACTCTTTCTCTGTCTTGCTTAACTTATCGTTCAGCTGTTCAATGTGATGTTCCCTTTTCTTCAAAAGGTCTTGAGAACAATCTCGTTGCTTTTCCAGATCAGCCACGGCAAGCTTCAGTTTCTCTAAAGTCAAGGAGTTTTCTTGCTGATTTATTTTTTCTTGAAGCTCTCTTAACATGGTTTCCTGTGAGGTATTCTTGGCTATTAAAAAAAAAAAGTCATCAATGTATATAATATATACTTAATCAGTAAGAATTCTAAGAATTTCTAAAAAAAAAAAAGTCCAAACAAACAACTTCTTGAGCCCTGTAAAAACTGGCATTATTACCTGGGTACCTCCTGAAAAGTAGCATGTCTGTGATAACTAAGTTTGCATTTTTGTTAAAATGAGAAAAATTTTCATTGTAAGGATAATAAATTTGTTCATCTTTCTAGCAGTTTAATACAGTGCTGTTGTGGCCGGGCTCGGTGGCTCAGCCTGTCATCCCAGCACTTTGGGAGGCCGAGGTGAGTCAATTGCCTGAGCCCGCGGGTTCGAGACTTGACCCGCCTGGGCAACTTGATGAGACCTCATCTCTACAATAAATCAAAAATTAGCTGGGTGTGGTAGCGCGCGCCTGTAGTTCCAGCTACTTGGAAGGCTGAGGTGGAAGGATCGCCGGAGCCCAGCAGGTCGAGGCTGTGGTGGCCGGGAGTGGCCACTGCACTCCAGTCTGGGTGACAGAGTGAGACTCCGACTCAAAAAAAACAAAAAAACAAAATACAGTGCTGTTGTATAAAGTACAGAGGGATATTTTCCTAACCAATTGAAACTTTCTTTTCTTCTTTTTGTTTGCATGTGTTTAGGTATGTGTGTATTTCCCCCTCATCTTTTGAAATATTTATTCAAAGAGAGAAAACTGGGACAAGCACAGCACTGAAATGGAAATATTCTACTTCATAGTGGAGTGATTCTGATGTCCCAGAAAAGTAAATAACTACTCAATTATTTTAGCTAAAAATCCACAGGAGTAGGCTTAAGTAGAAAAGAATATATGACACTATATTTCAGTAACTTTCAAGGCCTATCTGTGAGTATTCTTTTTTCTTTTTGAGTTGGAGTCTCACTCCGTCGCCCAGACTGGAGTGCAGTGGCCGCTCCCAGCCACCCGCAGCCTCGACCTGCTGGGCTCCGGCGATCCTTCCGCCTCAGCCTTCCGAGTAGCCAGAACCACAGGCACACACTACCATGCCCAGCTGATTTTTTGATTTATTGCAGAGATGAGGTCTCACCAAGTTGCCCAGGCGGGTCTTGAACCCACGGGCTCAGGCAATCCACTCACCTCAGCCTCCCAAGGCACGGGATAGCAGGCTGAGCCACGAGCCCGGCTGAGTATTCTTAAGGTACAATATCACCTACATCTCAGTATCTCACAGTACGGGCAGTGTCTATGAAATACAAAAATCATCTGGAAGCTGCTCCAATTCCCACCTTGTTTTCTGCCCAGTGACTCACCTCTTCCCACTGGCCCCTCCTAGTGGAGCATAACCACCATGTTTTCATTAAACAGTGATGAGAGGGCTTCATGTTGTACAACTATGCTGGGGGAGATTAAAAGCTGAGAACCTCCATAGTGATGACAAAGGCAGCATATATTACCATCTCACACATTACATTATGTGGAAAGCAGTAAATACTTCTAATCCTCTCATCTCAATCTTCCTACTGACAGTTGATGGCTTGTGGAGATAGCACCACAGGGCTTCGATCTACTTTACTTGTGAGGACCTCAAACAATGACACTGGCGACCAACAATGAAAAATGACCTAGCAGTTCCTATTCCTAGAGTTTTACCTCAAGAAAACTCAAAACTGACATTTCTACCTGCTACCATGGGAAAATTGAACACTGTCCTGGGGAGATTGGAATTAAAAAAAAGAAAATAGTCTCAGAGAAGTGTAACACACATTCCACAGATCAGAGTTAAAAGAAATCCTAGACAGGCAAATACCCCAAGTGAGAAAATAAACATAAGTAACAGATACATGGCACAAACAAACAAATGGGAAGCCAATGGTAGGTTCGTTTGATGTGTAGAACATAATTCTGTGGCTTTAAAATAAGGAAATTAAAACATTCGTCAAGTAAGTCATCAAAAACAATGGTCATTAAAGGCTTGGAAAACGTGCATTTAATATAGGTTTTTCCATTATCAGGGAAATGATAATGAGTCAGGACATGAGCTGTCTGGATGTAACTAACAAGCACACTTGAGACACAGACAATAGCACTCAGGGGTGAGAGACACACTGACAATTTAGCTTTGTGTGGAAAATATTTACCCTTCTGGTTTCAAAGTGCTGAACACCAGACATTTGGGGACTCAATATATTCCCATTTAAAAATGTCCAATTATCACTCTGGAAACTAAAAGGTGGAAGATGAAAAACTTCTCCCACATCAACTGCACACATCTTTTTAAGTGAATATATGAAAAAAATCCAAAGAAGTTTCTCTAATATGCTAATGCCCCCCACCCTCCCTCACGGGAATGAATAATCGCTTAGAAAAGTCATTCTAAAACACTAAGTTTCACTTAATAGTTTACTTAGTGTTTACTTACCTTTCATTTCTTCTGCAAAATTCTGGCTCTGATTCAGACACCGTTTGATTTTCTTGAGTTCTTCCTCCAAGTGGCAGACTTCTCTGGCCTTCTGCTCAGACTGACTCTCAAGGAAGCAGTTTTCCTTCTTTGCTTCCTAAAACACATTTATTTGGTTATAAATGAAACACATGCTCAAGCAAGTTATGATTTCTGCCTTAATAAAAGTTCCAAACCAAAATATTTATATATCTCACTAGGGAAAGAATCACACTTTTTCTTGTGATTGCCAATAAAGTTAGACATTCTTACTTAAATCAAATGTTATGAGTAGAAATCAAAACAAAAGCACAAACCCCAAATCTTACAATAATTATTTTCCCTCAAGAAATAGATTTATTTGAACTTCCTCATCGTTCATATGCATATTAAGGAATTTGGTCATTAGGAAAATCCTATCTACAAGATCCTCAAAGACAAAAACCCCAAGTTCCTATCACACCTGAATGACCAAATATATCTTTACAAACATTTGATGTGTTAATAAACCAAAAATATTCTCATGATACATTTTTACTTTTCATTGCAAAACAATTTTAAGATTTACTGTTATGTGAATGTCTTTATGGGAAAATTTGCCTTCAATAACTGCTTACCAAGAAAATCTGTGGCCGGGCTCCGTGGCTCAGCCTGTAATCCAACCACTTTGGGAGGCCAAGACGAGTGGATTGCATGAGCCCACGGGTTCGAGACCAGCCCAGGTGACTTGGCAGGACCTCATTTCTACAATAAATCAAAAATTAGCCAGGCGTGGTAGCGCTCGCCTGTAGTTCCAGCTACTTAGTAGGTTGAGGCACAAGAATTGCCAGAGTCCAGCAGGTTGACACTGGGGTGACCGTGAGCGTACCACTACACTCTGGCCTGGGCGATGGAGTGAGATTCCAACTCAAAAAAAAAAAAAAAAAGAAAGAAAGAAAATCTGCAATGTTAGCGATGCTGGACCATGCATCATGAAAAATGCAGACGTGAATAAGGCAGTCTCTGGGTACTCACCAATGGGTGAAGATGTGATACCAATGCCACCAGGATGTGCTTAAGAGACAGAGAGTATGTGATGGAAAAATCACACGGCTGAAGCACAGAGGAAGAATTAATTGTGGCTTCTGAGCTTTCTCTGTGAAAACAGGGTCTTTGGGTATCCAATTAAAGAGCTACCCAAGCATCGATGTAGCAGAGATGCATACACAGTTCCATTCTGTTACCTAGGGACACCTGCATGTTTCTCTGAATCTTAAAACCAAGTAGTATTTGCATGCCAAATAAAAACACTATTGCTTATTAACCACATAAGACTCACATAATAAACATCATAAATACTCATACTTAAAACTTTCTTTTTTTTTTTTTTTTTTTTGAGTTGGAGTCTCACTCCGTCACCCAGGCTGGAGTGCAGTGGCACGCTGACAGCCACTGCAACCTCATCCTGCTGGGCTCAGGTGATCCTTCCATCTCAGCCTTCCAAGTAGCTAGAACTATAGGCACAAACCATCATGCCTGGGTAACTTTTTTAAAAAAATTTATCATAGAGATGAGATCTCATCAAGTTGCCCAGGCTGGTCTCAAACCCGTGGGCTCAGGCAATTCTCTCACCTCAGCCTCTTAAAGTGCTGGGATTATAGCATGAGCCACCACGTCCGACCATACTTAAAACTTTCAATGATTTTTATAGCTGATAAGTATCTCAGCCTCCACTCTACACCACTCTCTGGACGACAGGGAATTGGTAAGTATCATTAAGCTGATAGAGCCAAGCACCTCACATTCTTCAGGAGGAAAAAAAATTCCTAAGGCTAATTTTTACAAAAATACATTTCAAAAAGATTCCTCTGAGAAGAGGAAAATTTTTGAATCTTAAAGAAACAATTAAGACCCATCCTCCAAAACCCTACTGCACTGTTAGAAAACAGATGGCCCTGGCAATACTGCGCTGGAAGGCTGCCTTCAATTATCAGTCTGGTTACTACCAGCAGATGGGTACCGATGTAGCAAAGCCAAATTCAAGAAGAGGGAGAATCTGGCTAGTAGAAAGTACTTGAAAACTTGCTGGCAGCTGCTTGGTTCCTATATATGCATTCATTTCATCATTAAAATAAGACAGAACCCTGTTGTGGTTATTATACTCCTCCATCTCCTGTGTCCTAATCCTGCTTCCCTGCCACTAGCTAAACTGCACTCTTATCAAATTAAGATATCAATCAGAACTAAAGGGCAGCTCCAACTCACCTCAAGACTGAGAGGCTAATAGTCACACTCGTCAATGTTAAATTTTGTAAAGAATGATCATTAAGGTGCAACAATGTTATTGATTTATATTAGCATCATTAAACTATAGAACCTATAATCACTTGTTTGTTCTTCGGGCTCAGTATATCACCCCTCAAATGAGATCACAGATAGGAAAGGACAAACACTTTAAAGCACTTCTACAAAAGTAATGAAGAATTATTATTAGTACTTCTTCACCAAATTTAACAGTAACCAGATCTCTACGATCAATGCTGAGATCAACTGAATGAGGTCAACATAAGAGAGTAACTAGAATGTAACTACCTGGGTTGACTTAGCTTTTTTATTTTGCAGCTTAGAAAATGTTTTCTATGCTGAAAAAAAAATTAAATCTAATGATACCAACATCTGGAGGTTTGACAAGAAGTCTGGAAAGACCCCATGTGCAAAACTGGGTATATCCCAAAAGGAAGAAAAGAAGGTAAAAAAAAGGAGAGGAGGGAGAGAGAGGGAAATTTTATGCTTATGTGTTTGTTGGTCTCAATCCATCTCTGTCCATAACTGGAGACATTTAAATGAATAGGAAGCTCAATGGAAAGATTAACATGCCTTTCTCTATTCTGGCATTAACTCCATAAATATTTGTTCCTAACGAAGAAATGTTCAGCCAATCCTGGGACCCAGCAGGCTTATAATGCTATGACTATGACCAACCCAAGAATTTTAAAAGGCCAGAATTTAGAAAATGAACATCTGAAAATGGATGTGCAGCCGGCCATCCATCAGCAATTAGTTTTCCGCGAGGCTACAGCCACTTAAGACTTGATTGGGTAGCTCATTATCAACAATGAGTTAAGCATACAAAGATATATTCTCCTAGGCAACTCTTGCATCCTCACATGATGTACAAAATTGGGTACTACTCTGGAAAAACACAACAAATATCCCTATAACCACCAGCCAGCATTAGAGCTTAGCAAGCAATTCCACACAGATCAACTCCGGTTTAGGGGCAGCAAGGGAAGCATCATTTCCTAGGGCCAGACAAAACAAATTTCAGTTACTGTGTGGGCATGATCCCATCCATGAATATCACTTAATATGTCCCCTGCTAGGGCGAAGCCTATGGACATGAATTAGGGATAGACACAAAGGATGTATTTTTCCCCTTCCTCCTCATCATTCTTGCCTGCCAGACCAAGCTCCTTAGAGGACCTAGTGTAATACAGATCCCTGTGCTTGGGAAGGTCCCCAAGCAAGTGTTCCCTTATCTTGAGTGTCTAATGACAGTGTTTTATTACCCAACCCCAATGCTATGGGTCTGGCACTGGAAGCTAGATGAGCAGCGTATCTCAACACTCCATTCACTTTAATACTAAATGTTAACTTTACCCTTGATTGGGCCATTAAATCACACTTCCAGTACTGATAATTTCTCATCGTGAGCAGCATGTTTACTAAACACCGACAAGGAAAATTTCAGTCACAACTGTCACATTATTTCGGCATCCAAAACCTATAAGCGTGCTAAATTTGTTAGTACTTACTTATAATTAGATACAAAAAGATACCCAGCGTGATACAAGAATAGAACAGGCAAAATTTTAAATATAAAAAAATCTCAAATGCACTGTCCTCCGGTCACACTTTCTACGCCTGCAGGTGACAGCCAACAATGCTAACATCAAAAGGTCATAACAGTTGTGAAGGCCAAAGCAATGAGCAGGTGGACTGCAATAATTGAGCATTTATGCACTATATTGACATACAATATTTAATTTAACCATGAATACAGTCTTGAAAAGGGAGAGGGATTATTTGTCTCTATGTGCAGATGAGGAAAGTCAGACTTAGAAAGGGTAAGGCATCATCTCAAGGTCACACAGCAGATAAGTGCAAAAAAGCAATGCAATTTCAGATCTCGCTCACTTTAAAGCCACCACCATTTTCCTACTAACTTATATACCACCCTAACTGGGTACATCATTTCTCTGATCTCAGTCC
The DNA here is from genome assembly GCF_000164805.1 of Carlito syrichta. NCBI lineage: Eukaryota > Metazoa > Chordata > Mammalia > Primates > Tarsiidae > Carlito > Carlito syrichta. Next base: position 915,611 of record NW_007256989.1, on the reverse strand, counting down.
TAATGCAAAACACAATAGCCAGCTAAACCCTTTGAATTCTTGATATCACTCAAAAGAAGACACATACACAAACATAAACATAAATTAACACAAATACTAAATACATTCCCAGACCCTGGGCTAAACACTTTCACATGATCTCTCTCACTCGACACAGAAATCAGTGACATGTAAATGAAACGAGATAATCATGTACCTCGGGACTGTCTAGGGTTAATTGAGGACAGCTCTAAGCTGGCAAATCAGACCTTAGGGCATGAACATGTCTTCAGAAACACCTGCAAGACAACGTCCAGCCCACTACTGCATCTTGGCCAAGCACACAGCTTTAAAAGTGTTTGGACCCTCTTAACCAGATGATAGCTTTTACAAAATGTTTCCACCAGGCAGCCAGTGGAGTCGCAGGAGAGTTCCTGGCTGAAAGGGAAGCTCACAGAGGGAAGAGTTCGATGCCAGTCTGCCTGTGGAAATGTTAGCAGAAGCATCTGTTGGTTGGTCCCCACTGGCCAAAAGGCAAACATTTGTTTTGCTGAAACAAACACTTCCATTTGAAAACGTTTGCTGATGAAACCATCATCTGATCTGAAGTTTTCTTCCACTTGGGTGGCTGGAGCCGTGGCCCCTTGTCTCTAGCAGGATTGCCCCTTCGAGGCTAGCTGATTTAACAATCACCTCTTTGCTACTGACAGATGTTCTGATTTTACCATCATGATATACTCTGCAAAGCTGTGGGGATAAATACATTTGGACTCTCCTCACTGGCATAAATAACTGATCCTTACAGAGAATTTTGTTCCTAAATCTTTACAGCCTAAAAAGTGATCTCAGAACATTTACAAAATAAATGGAAAAACTAAAGAATAAGTGAAAAACATTCTGTGAGGTTTAACAGAGAAGGAACTTCTACTATCCTTGTGCTGTTCCTCTTCCTAAATTTACAATGATCTATGGCTTTCTTCAAATTGTTTTAGTCTATTAACTGTTGCTAAATGGTTCTTAATTAAGCCCTTAAAATAAAACTCAGGCCACTAAATAAATTCAGAGAAAAGCCAAATTAAAGTACATATGGATAAAATCCCATCAGTAGAAACATCGGGGTAGTTCTCAAATCCATGCCACCCATAAACTCACCCATCATTTTATAGAATAAACATAATCTCCAAAGACACTGTCAACCAATGCTTCCACATGCAGAGCACTAAGGTCAGTGTTCACCTTTGAAGTCAGGCTAATGTAATTTACAATTACTTGTTTTTTGTTTTTGCTTTTGTTTTTATAAGAGACAGAGTCTCTGTCGCCCAGACTGGAGGGCAGTGGCGCAATCATAGCTCACTGTAATCTCGAATTCTTGGACTCAAGTGATCCTCCCGCTCAGCCTCCAGAGTAGCTGGGATACAACACCATGCCGTGCTAGTTTTGTTGAAGTTTTTGTAGGAATGAAGTCTCATTATCTTGCCCAGGGTGGTTCTGACCTCAAACTCCTGGCCTCAAATGATCCTCCCACCTCAGCTCCCCAAAGTGCTGGGATTACAGGCATGAACCACTGCACTTGGCCTTCATGTTTTTTTGTTGTTTTTTTTTTTGAGTTGGAGTCTCACTCTGTCACCCAGACTGGAGTGCAGTGGCCGCTCCCGGCCACTGTAGCCTCGACCCGCTGGGCTCCAGCGATCCTTCCGCCTCAGCCTTCCGAGTAGCCAGAATTACAGGCATACGCTACCATGCCCGGCTGATTTTTTTATTTGTTGTAGAGATGAGGTCTCGCTGCCCAGGCGGGTCTCGAACCCGCAGGCTCAGGCAATCCACTCACCTCAGCCTCCCAAAGGCGCAGGATTACAGGCTGAGCCACCGAGCCCGGCCCATGTTTTTATAAGAATTTTTAATCTAGAAGCTTTTCATCCATCATTATGTTTGTTTATATAAGTCTGTGATTTTCCACAGGTTTTTTAATACTGGATGACTCAAAAGTCAACCCCTAGAGAAAGGATTTAGATAATACTTCTCACCAACAATGTTCCTTCCCTTTAGAAAATCCCTTCCTTTCTTTCTTCCATCCTTCCACCTCCTAGGTGGTCTAAAGCAATCTTTTTAAAAGAAGTAGGCATTCTTCATACAAGTCATGTTTTCCTTTAATTGCTACATGCATATTAGTAATTACATCGAGAATGGAGAGTGGAAAAATAAATATTCATATGCTGTCATGGGTGATATACAGAATACTTTGTAACACTTCTAGCAAATAGAAACTGGGTCTGATGGCTCATGCCTGTAATCCCAGCACTTTGGGAAGCCAAGGTGGGAGGATTGCTTGAGCCCAGGAGTTCAATACCAGTCTGAACAACATAGTGAGACTTCGTCTCTACAAAAAGTCAAAAAATTAGCTGGCCATGGTGGCACACACCTATAGTCTCAGATACTCAGGAGGCTGAGGTAGAAGGATCATCTGAGCTCAGGAGGTCAGGGCTATGGTAAGCCGTGATCATGCCACTGCTCTCTAACCCAGATGACAGACTGAGATCCTGACTAAAAAAAAAGGGAAAAAAATGTGGTCACAATAAGCTACTGACAAATGGTATAAAAATCTTCTTCTCCCCTGACACAGAAGTGGGAAATCCTCAGCTCCCTCTTCACTTACCTCCATGTTTCTCCTCAGTTCGTCCTCTTTGAGTTGACTTGCCTGGAACGCCTGTTCAGTTCTGCAGAACTTTTGCTTAAATTCTTCCAGATCTTTTTCTAGCTGTTGCTTTACTGATGTGACCTATAAAAAGAAAAAAGAAAAAAAAATGGCAGTGTCATTTTTATGTTCTTTACTTTTTCAATAATCATTTAGCCATTTATTTTGGCTGAGAAACAGCACACATCATATCTAAATATATAACTTAAAACATCATAATGAACTGGTAGTATCACTTGGTGATATGACAGCACCAAATGGAGATGAGAATGGCTGGGTTGGGGGAGAAGCCAAAAAGAAAGCTCCAATCACAAAAAAACAAAAAAGATAGTAATTGGGGGAAAAAAAAAGATGAGCTAAGAAATAAACCAAGATAATGTGCTTTCAATATAAAGGGGGGGCAAAAAAATGTATACACATTTTATGTTCACTGTAATCAAAAGTGTCTGGACATTGATGGTAACCACTTTGAGCACCTCTTGTAATTGCAGAAGTCAAACATGACTTGTACGCATTTTACTGAGTATTACAATATATATACAGTATTTTTTCCTTTCTTAAAAATGTGTATACATTGTTTTGGCACCTTTTGCATATAACAAAATTTTTAAACTAACCTGTATCCATAATATAACATACAAACACACTAATGATTCAATTTACAAAAAAAAGTTGTTAAAAAGAGCAATGGGTAGAAACAGAAAAGTTCATACAAAAAATACTAATAACTACTGAAAAAAATGACTTTAATGATAATAAAGGAAATAAGAATTAAAACAATGATACGATAACATTTTTTACTCCCTAGCTGGCAAAGCTGTAAAAACCAAGACTTTCTCTGATAAACTAAGATGAGTAGAAAAAGACCCTCTCTTATACCTAATGAGAGACTAAACTGCTTATAACTTCTTGGAGGGCAATTTGCAGTATCTATGAAATGTTAGAATACCTATCCCTTCAGGCCATCAATTTCACATCCAGAAACTGTCCTACAGAAACATCAGCACCACACACATATTACAAACAGTACAGCAGTGTACAAGAAAATGATGAGAACTGAAATATCCATTAGGGGAATGACTAAATAAACAACAAAACATCCAATAAAAGCAAGGGTAGAAAATAAACAGAATGTTCCCTTTCAATTCAAACAAAAACTCCAACTACACATCTATAAATGTCTTTTTTAAAAGCCCTTGGAGAACACCCATTAAACTGTGAGTAACAATTTATCCTGGAAGAGGAGAGAGAAGGAGGATTTTTCTTTCTTTTTACCTAACTTGGATAAACGGATAGATAGACAGATGTATCTATAAGTAATTCAGATAGTTCCTCATATATAACAAATATCAATACAGTTAGCTCCCCCTCCCATCTGCGTTCCCTCATCTCTGATTCCTCTACTGCCGTGTCCTACTGCATTATCTTGAATTTAAGAGTTTTAAGTGATAGTTCTCATAACATAAGATATTCCACTTACTTGGTAAAATCTTAATTTTAGGAAATAAAGATGCAAACACTAAGAAAACAACTGACAACGGGTGAATACCTGACATGCCCAGGATACAATAAAATGTGTCACTCACTCTAGCAAGAAAAGTCAAGAAAAGAAAGAACTACTGCATTGCAGATGCTCTATTTTTTTTTTTTTTTTTTTTTTGAGTTGGAGTCTCACTCTTTCACCCAGGTTGGAGTGCAAGTGGCACAATCACAGCTCACCACAGCCTTAACTTGCTGTGCTCAGACAATTCTCCTGCCTCAGCCTCCCAAGTAGCTGGGATGTGTGCCACCACAACCAGCTAATTTTTTTTTTTTTTTTTTTTAGAGACAAGGTCTTGCTATGTTGTCCAGGCTGGTCTCAAACTCCTAAGTTCCAGTAATCCTCCCAGCTCAACCTCCCAAAGTGCTGAGATTACCAAATGAGCCTCCATAGCCAGCCCTGCTCTGCCATTTGAAAGTTACAGATATTTAGTGTTTAAGTGCTGTAGCTAGAGCGCTGAATAAACAAAAAAAATTCATGGAAAGATTTGAATGACAGAAGGAAGATAATATAAAAACAAACAAATGAGCATATTGTATGTATGGCAAAATACACTATAAAGAAAACCAGGTAAGCTAAAGAAAACAGAAAATGCTTGAGGTTAAGGATGTATGTAGTGTCCAGAGACACTCTGAAAGGTGACATTCGAGCTGAAAGCTCAAGGAAGCAAAGGAGCACACTGGGCAGATCCATCTGGAAAAAGAGCATCCCTGGAAGAGGGAACTCCAAGAGCAAAGCCCAGAGTTGGCATGCACTTGGTGTGCTCGGTCAAGGAGGCCACGTGAGTAAAGGGAGAGCCAGAGATAAGTTTGGTGAATGAGGTGATAGGGAGCCCAGTGAAGGTCCTGCAGACCTGTGGAAGGACCTGACTTTTATCTGAGAGAGACGGGAAGTGATTGCAGGGTTTTGAGCAGAAAAGTCACATGATCTGACTTATACTTTAAAACGTTCACTCTGCTGCTGGTTGAAAACTAACTGTATACCAGGCACAGCAGCTCATGCCTGTAATTCTAGCACTTTGGGAGGCCGAGGTGAGAGGATCACTTGAGCCCAGGAGTTCAAGACCAGCCTAGGCAACAGAGCAAGACCTTGTCTCTACAAATAAAAAAATAAAAAAACTAGTCGGGCCTGGTACCACATGCCTATAGTCCCAGCTACTTGAGAGGCTGAGACGGAAGGATTGCCAAGCTCAGGAGGTCAAGGCTGCAGTGAGCCATGATTGTGCAACTGTACTCCTGCCTGGACAACAGAGTGAGACTTCAACTCAAAAAAGAAATATAAAAATAAAAAAGGCTCACTATGCTGCTGGTTGAAAACAAATTGTATGCCAGACACAGTGGCTCATGTCTATAATCCCCGTACTTTGGGAGGTTGAGGTGGGAGGATCGCTTGAGTCCAGGAGTCAAGACCAGCCTGGGCAACATAGTGAGACCCATCTCTACCAAAAAAGAAAAAAAGTAGAGACAAACACAGGAGCTGGAAGACCAAAGAAGAGGCTAGGACAGTAATCCAAAAAGGGAGAGGAAGGTGGCTTAAACCAGGAGGTGGCACTAGATATGATGAAAAGTAGAGTCAATATAGACTATAAAGAGGGACATAAAAGTCAGATTTAGTCTTAGCAGGAAGGTAGGGACACATAGAGGGTTTCTGGGGTGGCTGACAAGGTTTTTTGGGGATTTGTTTGTTTGTTTTTGAGACAGGGTCTCGCTCTGTCACCCAGGCTGGAGTGCAGTGGTGCAATCCAGCTCACTGCAGCCTTCATCTCCTGGGCTCAAACAATCCTCCTGCCTCAGCCTCCCAAGTCAGTAGGACTACAGGCACATGTCACCACACCTGGCTAGCTTTTGTATTTTTTGTAAGGACAGAGTCTCACTTATGTTGTCCAGGTTAGTGTAAAACTGCTGCCCTCGAGTGATGCTCCTACCTTAGCCTCCCAAAGTGCTGTCAGTGCAATCAGTCAATTACAGGCATGAGCCACCATGCCTGGCCAACACAAAGGTTTGGAGCTGAGCAGTGTGGAGAATAGAACTGCTAATTACTGGGATGAAGAAGACTAAGGGAGGAGCAGATTTGAAAAAGAAATAGCTGGAGTTCAATATTAGCATACTCGGTAGAAACGCCTACTAGATATGCAAGTGCAATATCAAGTACACACCCAAATACAGGACAGGCATCCAGGCTGGGAATGCAAAACAAGAGTCATCAACATGTAAATGACATGTCAACTGCCTGAGAACACCTGTAGTAAGTCTTTTTTTTTTTTTTTTTTTTTTTTTAGTTAGGGTCTCACTCTGTCACCCAGGCTAAAGTACACCCAGGCTAGAGTGCATGCTCACGGCCCCTGCAGCCTCAATCTTCTGGGCTCAAGCAATCCTTCTACCTCAACCTCCCAAGAAGCTGGGACTACAGAACCCCCCCTCCACCACACCGAGCTAATTTTTGCATTTTTTTGTGGAGATGAGGTCTTGTTATGTTGCCCAAGCTGATCTCAAGCAGTTATTTCACCGTGGCCTCCCAAAATTCTGGGATTTCAGGCATGAGTCTTAAATAAGTAAACTTATTAGCATTTTCAATGCTTTAACTATTGGGGGGGCATAAATTCCCACTTGGTCACATGATAAGAACTACCAGAATATCGGAGACTTCCACAGACCTTCAGATCTGAAATCCTAACTCACTCCATTCTTCCTCAAGACAAAGAAACAAAGAGTTTCTAACCGAGAGTTAGAAAGGTTGTTTGCTCTCCACTTGGACAAGTGAGAAAAGTGAGACTAGAAAAATTTTTCTTTAAAAAGATGATATGCCAGCTGTGACAGAGGAATACCATGGACAGGGAAAGGGGGAGATTACTGAGGCAAGCGAGTGCCCTACTTTATCCAGTTCAGCCTGCAGGATGTTGTGCGCATTCTTGGCTTGTTGTAACTCCTGAGTGAGTCTGGCTTTCATCTGAGTGCACTCCTGGTCCAGCGTTTGGAAAGAACGCTGCTGCCGGCAGAGCTCCTAAAAAACAAAGGGCACACACATCAGCCTGATGATGGTTCCCTAGGGAGAGTCCAGAGTGACACACAAGCATCCTCACAGGTGACGCAGTAGAGAAAGTGCAGGAGACAGTGAGGAGTCAGCCAACCATCCACTTAATGACAAATGTAATCAGCCTCACCGCTGGGCCCACTAATCCAATCCAGGCCTCTGAGGGCAAGGGAAAGGAGTCCATCACTTGACCACATGGAAACACTGTTTCCGCCTTGTACTAGTCTTGAATTAATCTTCTATATTTTGAAGGATCAGGGGCAAAAGAGAAGTACTCAGCAGCAAGTCACAACTCAGCTAAGAAATCAAACACACAAATGGCGCTTAAAACATCAGAAATGATGTGGCACTTAAAATGGCACCATTAACTGTGATAACTGCAGAAAGATCCCAGTTAACACCTCTAGTCACTCATATTAAAAGCTATCAACTCTTCATCCGTATGAGACGTGTTCAAATTAAATCACCTGAAAGACCCAACCTGGCAGATTCTTCTGCAAGGGCACCTTCCACCCTAACTCCGCTGCCAACTACCTTTCTCATTTATTTGCCAACCCACAAGCTTTAAAAACAACTAGAGAATGTCATACAATTTCCTTCACAGCAGAGCGTCCAAAGGAATAAATACGATCTTTTCCTACTCAGTAACAAATCTCAAAAAAAACAGAAAACATAAATAAAAAAGAAAATTCTGACTAATTTCCTTCCCCAGTCAAAAACTGAAAGATGACAAAAAGCACAGGAGTGTAGGTATGAAGGAAAGTAAAGTGACCTTTAGCTCACAAAGCATTTTCCCTCTAATATAATTTCCCAAATAATTATAAACTGCTCCCCTTTTCAAATGATCAAACTATGAAAAGCCCACAAAAAGTCTTTGGACAAACTCTTCATATATCCGTTTCCCTTACCTCTTGAAACTCTTTTTCTTTATCCTTAATCTTCTGTTCCAGAGAACATCTGGCACTTTCTGCATTTTGTCGCTGACAACTCAAATCTTCAGTCAATTTTTTCAGCTTTTGTTCCAATGCAGTACACTAACAACAAATACAAATGTTCAAGACAAAAATTATTAAAGGATAAAAGCAAATATTTTGTGTTTCAGAAAAATTTATTCCAAGATCTGCTTCAAGTTTACCATTGTTTTGATATTTTTATTCCATTAAAAAGTTGAGTTTCAGCCGGGCTCGGTGGCTCAGCCTGTAATCCCATGCTTTGGGAGGCTGAGGTGAGTGGATTGCCTGAGCCCGCGGGTTCTGAGACCCGCCTGGGCAACTTGGCGAGACCTCATCTCTACAATAAATCAAAAAATTAGCCAGGCATGTTAGCGTGTGCCTGTAGTTTCAGCTACTTGGAAGGCTGAGGCGGAAGCATTGACAGAGCCCAGCAGGTCGAGGCTCCGGTGGCCGGGAGGGGCCACTGCACTCTAGTCTGGGCAACAGCGTGAAACTCCAACTCAAAAAAAAAAAAATGTTGAGTTTTGCTGGGTGTAGTGGCTCACACCTGTAATCCCAGCACTTTGGGAGGCAGAGAAAGGATTGCCTGAGCCCAGGGGTTTGAGACCAGATGAGCAACTTGGCAAGATCTCCTCTCTACAGTAAGTCAAAAAATTAGCCAGGTGTGGTGGTGTACACCTGTAGTTCCAGTTACCTGGAAAGCTTAGGATGGAAGGATCCCCTGAGCTAGCAGATTGAGGCTGCAGTATTTGTGATTGTGCCACTGCACTCCAGCCTGAGTAACAGAATGAGACTCTGACTCAAAAAAAAAAGTTGAGTTTAAAACTACCAGCCAAACACTAAAACCACTATAATTATTTTACCACATAATTTATATTTAGGAAATATTAGCAAGGATGTAAAGCATTAGCCCATTTAAACAATTAGTCCATGATTTGAGCTATGAAAAAAGAGATCAGCATGTCTAACAATTCATCTAACATTTTGCTACATGGAAATGTGAGGTTAAAATGCAACAATGTTAATCTATGTAATTTAAAAGCTGTAAACTAATCAGAGGGTGCCCATTACCCTCATAAGATAGTCTGTTTCAAGCATAATGGATTTTGTGGGAAACTTTAAATATTAAAATGCTCCTTCCCACAATGCTCCCACTATGCTACTTAAATGTCTAGAGGTTCACAGCACTCTAGAAACTATCACAACTGGTTTTTAACCAAGCTGCCATAAGCATCCAAAACATATTCTATTGCCTTTTTACATAGACAGTTATCCCAGAAATAATTTTTAAAGCATGAACCACATGAAAATTTAGGATGATCTTCTAAAATTAGATTGCTACAAAACAGTCTTAATTCTTCAAGTATTGAAAGCCATTCCTCTATATCTTCCCCATGGGCTAAAATCCTTAAACTACCCTACAAAACAACGCTAAACCTCAGGGAGTAATAAGATAACTTCACATTAGTGGAGAACAATTCCCCACTCCAAAAGAAATGTGCCCCAATTTGACAACTCTGTCTACTAATGTATTTCCTTAAGATCCCTCAACATCTAATTTAAAACTATTAGAAGTACTAGAAACATAACATGAGAATTCAAAGGGAAAGAAAACACTATCTAATACTTGGCCATAAGACCGTCAGTCACCAATTATTAGCTAACCAAAGATGAAAAGGGCCAAGCTGGTCTTTAATAACTAAATGATTTTGCAAATATAAGAACCTTAAAGATATCAAACTCAAAAGTTAAAATGTTGTGCCAGTGGTTCAGATTAATCCACTGCCTTGGACATTAAGACACCTGTCATTATCTTCATTGCCTTTGAATGTTTAAATACCCAAGGAAAAGTACTTGCAGAGATTATTTATTGGGAGCCTACTATAGATCAAGCACTGTACAAGGCACTGGGGATACAGCAGCAAATAACACAGACCAAAATCATTGCTCAAATAATGGTCCAAAATTTTGATGGTTGACAAATCTCAACAAAATTAAAGACACCTCGCACCACAGAGTAAATGAATGAACCCTTACTGCCCTCTACTGTCACACCTTCAAACTGCAGTACATCCCACTTAAGGTCTCAGAATCAACAATGATTTCCTACTAAACTTAAGAAGCTAAAAAGAGTCTTTAGAAGGTATTTATATTTTTTTTTAATTTTTAAAAATGGCATTTTGTTATCAGCGATGCACAATCCTTGAAAGAATAGCTGACCACTAGATGTCATGAATGCGCCATAATACTCTAAAATAGTGTCCAGGGCGCAAGTCCTTGCAAATATGTAGCATACAACCATGGGCACTCACTCCCTTAAGCTCTCTGGGCCTGAGATTTTTCATCTGTGAAATATGGGTGCAGCCTAACACTCTGTTTCTCATGAGTTCAAGTCTTATATCTCACAGTTTGTAAATACTTGGATAAGACACATACTACAAACAGCATATGTTCACTTAAGAACACAGTATTGATTTTTCTCACAGTAACTCTATTCTATTTAACAGATAATTCTAATGGTAGATCAGAAAACAGCATAAACACAGCATAATTTTACATCAGCACCATATTTGTTTTTTGTTTTTTGTTTTTGAGTTGGAGTCTCACTCTGTCGCCCAGACTGGAATGCAGTGGCCGCTCCCGGACACCGCAGCCTCGACCTGCTGGGCTCCGGCGATCCTTCCGCCTCAGCCTTCCAAGTAGCCAGAACTACAGGCGTGTGCTACCACGCCCGGCTGATTTTTTGATTTATTGTAAAGATGAAGTCTTGCTGCCCAGGCGGGTCTCGAACCCGCGGGCTCAGGCAATCCACTCACCTCAGCCTCCCAAAGGCACGGGATTACAGGCTGAGCCACCGAGCCCAGCCAGCACCATATTTGACAAAGTCATGCTATCCTAAGATACAAGCCAGGAAAAGGTAGGCTGATTTTTCAGTTTAGCAGATTAATAATACACTAGAAAAAAAGGAATCCAAAACACACAGAACAAAAAAGTCTTAAGAACCTGGACGTTAAAACACTAGAAGGAAGAAAGTCAGAACTATAGTCTCAGCAGAGTGCTAATCAAAAATTTTAATTCACAATTTGATAAGAGACCTCATCAAATATGTCAGCTAGAAAAAGAATTTGGTGGCCGGGCTCAGTGGCTCAGCCTGTAATCCCAGCACTTTGGGAGACCGAGGCGAGTGGATGGCCTGCGCCCGCAGGTTCTAGACCAGCCCAGGCCACTTGGCGAGACCTTGTCTCTATAATAAATCAAAAATTAGCCAGGCGTGGTAGTGCGCACCTATAGTTCTGGCTACTTGGAAGGCTGAGGTGGAAGGATCGCCTCAGCCCAGGGAGTCAACACTGGGGTGGTCGTGAGCATGCCACAGCACTCCAGCCTGGGTGACAGAGTAAAACTCCAACTCAAAAAAAAGAAAAAGTATTTGGTGAGCTTGCCACACCAAACCCAAACAGGTAAAACGTAAAGGGATAAATATAATTATTTCTATATAATTTCTACATACTTCTATATATTACTGGGAAGAACTAGCTTGGCAAAAATACATCTGAGAATTAGCTTACTTGACTAGGAACTCAAAAATAAACCATGACAACAACAGCCAGTATTATTATAAGCTCACCTTGTACCAGGTACTATACAAAAGCCTTTACAACAATTCTCAGTCTTTACAGCAACCTTAACACAGGCACTGTTATTAACACCATTTTATTGATTAGGTAACTGAGGCTCTGAAGTTTATTAAATAGTTCCAAAAGCAACACAACTGGTATATGGCAGAACCAGGGTTCAAATTCAAATCCTTCTAACTTAAAAGATCATATTATTGTTACATACTGAGACTTCATAAAGATATTAAATGTATGAATTATGGGAGGTCATAGTGAAGCTACACTGCCCCTTCATACATCAATCAATATTTAACCAGAATTTCTCAGTGTAAACCACTGCACTAGGAGAATATATAAAAATAAACCTGACTTCTACTTTCAGGAAGATGGAATATACATACTTTTCACTATTCCTCAAAACAAGAACAAACTAAAACCCTGACATTATATTAAAACAAACAAAAGAAAGTCCTGCAAGGTGAAGAGAAGAAGGAAGACTGACTAAGGAACTCAGAACCTAAGGAAAACACTATGGCACTGGGGGGGCAGAACATCAATCCAGACTCCTATGTCCAGCAGAAATATCCTTCAAGAATGAAGAGAAAACCAAAGCAGTCTCAAATTAAGGAAACCAAGAGAGTCTGTGGCCAGCAGACCCACTCCAAAAGAATGGCTGAAGAAAGTTCTCTAAACAGAAAGGAAATGACCAAAGAAGGAGCCTACAATGGAATCTAGGAAAGAAGGAAGAACAGTGTAAGTAACAATATAGATATGTATTAGTAGGCATTCCTTCTCCAGCTTTTATAAAAACATTTACTGGTTGAAGCAAAAATTATAACTCTGTCTGATGTAGTTCTAAATGTATGTAGAGAAAACATTGAAGACAATTATATTATAAATGGGGGAGGGTCAAGGGATGAAAAGGAAGTAAATGGTTTATAAAATACATTTGAGTTGGTAAAATGAAGACATCAATAGACTATGATAAATACTGTATAAATAATGTAATGTCTTGAATCGTCACTATAAAATTTCTACAAAGAGATTCACTCAAAAGCACTCAGATAAATCAAAATGAAATTCTAAAAAGTATCCAAGTAACACCCAAAGGCAGGGGAAAAAAAAGAGAGAAAAATGATAAAATAGAAAGAAACAGAGAACAAAAAATAAAATGACAGACTTAAGTCGTGACATGTCAATAATTATACTAAGCATAAATGATCTAAATACACCAATCAAAAGACAGCTGATGGAAGAACATATTTAAAAATATGGCCCAACTATATGCTGAAACTCATCTCAAATATTATAATATGGGTAGGCTGAAAGTAAAGAGGTAGAAATAAATACATCAGGCAAATAATCAAAGGGAAATTGGAGTGGCTATATTAATATCAAATAAAGTAGACTTCAGAATAGATAAAATTACCAGGGACATTATATAATGATAAAAAGATCAATCTATCAAGATATGCGATCCTAAATGTGTACGCAGCAAACAACAGAGCTGCAAAATATGTGAACAAAAACTGAAAGAAGGGTCAGGCAGTAGCTCACATTTGTAATTCCAGCACTATGGGAGGCTGAGGTGGGCAGATGGCTTGAGCCCAGGAGTTTGAGACCAATCTGGGCAAAATAGCAAAACCTCGTCTCTACAAAAAATAAAAAAATTAGCCAGGTATGGTGGCACGCACCTGTAGTTCCAGCTACTCAGGAGGCTAAGACAGAGGGACTGACTGAACCCTGGAGGTCTGAGGCTATTGTAAGCCATGATCATCATGACTATACCACTGTGCTCCAGCCTGGCAACAGAGTAAGACCCCGACTCGGAAGGAAAAAAAAAACTGAATGGAAGAACTTGAAAGGACACACAGAGAAATCCCAAGACTTCAACATGCATCTCTCAACAATGGGTTGACAACTAAACAGAAAATCAGCACGTATATTAATGAACTCAACAACATCATCACTCAACAGGATTTAATGACATCTTTTTCTAAACGCAAAATAAACTTAAAGCAAGAAGAAGAAAATAATAAAGAACAGAAATCAATGAAACTGAAAACAAACAGAAAAATCACTAAGTCAAAGGGCTGATTCTTTGGAAAGATCAGCAAAAGTGACAGATCTCTAGCAAGACTGACAATGAGAAAAAGAGAAGACACAAATTACCAATATCAGAAATGAACAGGGAATATTATAATACATATCAAAAGAATAAGGGAATACAATAAACAACTCTATATACATAAATTTGACCACTTAGATGAAACACAAACTATTCTAATTCTGTCAATATGAAGTGGATAATTTAAATAGCTCTATAACTATTAAAGAAATTGAATTTGTAGTTTTTAAACTCCTGAAAAAGAAATCTACAGGTCCATTAGCCAGGTGTGGTGCCATCTACTGGGAAGACTGAGGCGGAAGGATCACCTGAGCCAGAAAGATCACCTGAGCCCAGCAGGTCGAAGCTGCAGTGACCATGAGTGTGCCACTGCACTCTAGTCTGGGTGACAGAGTGACTCTGATTCAAAAAATCTCCAGGTCCATAGGTTTCATTGGAAAATATATAAAGAAGAAAAACACCAATCTACACTATCCCTTTCATAAAACCAAAGAGGAGGGAACACTTCCCAACTCATTTTATGAGACTAGGACTATATTACCCTGATACAAAAATCAGACAAATATGGTAGGAAAAAAAAGCAAACCAATATCCTTCCTGAATATAGATACAAAAATCCTTAACAAATTATTGGCCAGTAAAAATCAGAAATATATAAAAGGAATTATACACCATAACAAATTGGGTGAGTTCCAAAGATGCAAGGCTCATTCAAATACTTGTATTTGAAAATCAGTCAATGTAATCCACATAAACAAGCTATTATTTTGTACAACTAAATATAATTCTACAATTATCTTAAAATAAAAATTTTAATTAAAAAAAAGAAAGAAACTGTCCCCAGAAAGCACTTTTTAAAAATATGTCGACTACAGTGGTTTTCACCTAAAGCCTCAGAAGTATCTAAAGAGTTCATTAAAAAAGTAAATTCCTCAGGCCCACCTCAGATATGGGTCAAACAGGATTAGTTTTGCAAGGTTCTCTGTGACTCTAACAATTAGCCAAGTGTGGGAACCACAAGGCTAGAAAGTAAAAAGCAACAAAAAAAGGGTCATAAGGGAGATGCCAGAACAAAAGGTCTTACTGCACTGAGAGATGAGGGAAGGAGCTCTTGAGGATGACAAGGACCAAGAGTCAGATCTGCAGAGGGAGCATTCCAAGCAGAAAGGCCAATGTATGCAAAACAGGGGGCCAGAGAAAGAGAAGGGTCAGGAATCACCACATCTTCATGGGTGGTCTCAGAAGCTCATTCATTTTTCTCTACAATACTTGTTAACACATATCACACAATGTGGCCTATTTGTTATTTACTGCCTCCCTTTATTACAATGAAGCCCCATAGGGTAATGATTTTGTCTATTTACCACTGCTTCAGCCCAGGTCTAAGGCGGTACAGCGGTACCTGACAAATGGCAGGCACTCAGTAAATATTTGTAAAATGAGTCAGCGGATGAATAAATAACAGAAAAAAAGAGAAGAAGAAAACTGGAGAAGTAGGCTGGTGCCAAAGCAATAATAAGAAAAAATTACTAGGCCGATGGTGGTGGCTCACATCTATAATCCCAGCACTCTGAGAGGCCGAAGCAGGAGGATTGTTTGAGCCAGGAGTTCGAAACCAGCCTGAGCAACATAGTGAGACCTTGTCTCTACAAAAAAATCAAAAAAATTAGTCAGGCATGGTGGCACATGTTTGTAGTCCTAGATACTTGGGAGGCTGAGGTAGGAGGACTGCCTGAGCCCAGGAGTTTGAGGCTGTAGTGAGCTGTGATCGTGCCACTGCACTCTAGCCTGAGTAACAGAATGAGACCCTGACTCAAAGAAAAAAAAAAATTACTGCTTTCAACTGGTTAAAAAGCTTGGCCTTAATTGGAGCCTTAAGAAGATTTAATGGCAAGTGTATAGAAGCCCCTAAGTACCCACAGAAGATTGGTTTTACAACTCACCCATGGATACCCACATTTGTAGATGCTCAAGTCTCTTATATAAAATGAAGTAGTTTTTGCATACAATCTATACGCATCCTCCTATATACTGTAAATCATTTCTACATTACTTATAATACCTAATACTATGTAAATACTATGTAAACAGTTGTTACACTGTATTACTGAGAAGAAAATGACAAGAAAAAAGTCTGTACATGTTCAGTACAAACACCACCATTCTTTTTTTTTTTTTCTAAATATTTTCAATCCATGGTTGGTTGAATCCACAGATGTGGAACTCATGGATATGAAGGATTGACTGTATACATATATTGGATCCCCAGGAGATCAATTAAATTGTACCATATGCCCTAAAACTCTTTTAAAGCTCCATTACTTTAAGTGACTATTCTATGTGCCATGTACCATGCTAGGTGCTGTATATACATTTGCTTTATTCTCCACTACCCCCCAGACATAAAAGGGATCAGTGACTTACCCAGAGTCCCTCAGCTGGGAAAGTGTGGCGCCAGGATTATTCCAGATCTGCCTAACTTTAAAACAGTTTTCTAGTTCCATTTTAATAACAGTGCCAAGTTTTTACTCACAAAGATCATTACTAACATTTATTTCATAAACTTCAGTATAAAATACTCTTCCCAAAGAATTGTATGAATAGATGGAGATTTTCTCAATAATTTATGAAAAGTCAAGTACCTTAGTTGATGTCTGGTCATATTGTGCTGTTGTTCTCACTAGTTCATCCCTACTTTTGTTCAAAACTTTCTCTTTTTCTATTAATTCCACTTTTGCTTTCTCCAGTTGGAGTTGAAGTTCTTGAAATTTATTTACTTGGCCTTTCATTTCTTTTTCTTGTCCTTGCATACGTAGTTCCAACTCATTAATCTTGCTTCTTAGCTCTTAAACCACAAACAAAAACCATACTCCATATATATGTTTCACAAAATGTTCACAAATTATCATTTGTTTTACTCTAAACAATTTACATTAAACACCAAAGCTACTTTAATTCTTTAATTGGATTTAATTTCAGTGGTTAGTTTCTATTATCATTTGTATTCAAATACTCTATAGAAAACAGGATAAACAGATTTTCTTATGTTTTCAAAAAGAAACATGCAAGAAAAAGCTTTTCTAAAATCATAAATACTTTCTTACTGAGGCTGCGAGAAGTACATCACATATGACACCCTTTGTTAAAATTACTACTTGGTTTTAAACAATGGCAAACTAATATATGTTTTGTGCTCATATCAATGCAAATTCATGCTAAGCAGTGAAAAGTTTACCCTCCTCTATTCTCTGGTAGTTTTACCTCCATTAAAGATCAAGACAGTGTGAACCTCTTATACTGCCAAAATTAACAATGATTTTTTTCCACTTTTTTCCCACATACACACAACACTGGTTCCAATAGCATTGGCTATGTGACAGTTCTCACCAGTGAACACTGACGGTGATTTTCAATATATCACAGCACTGGAAATTATCATATTCTACAGACTAGATTCCAAAACGCCACCTGGTACCCTTGGCCGTCAGCTGCAGCGTGGCACAGCAGCCAAGGTTACAGGTTTGCTCCCATATGGACAACCTGGCAGTGAAGAGCAATGCTGTTCTGCAGACACATGCACAACCTCTGGCCAAAACTGGCCAGACCACAAACTGGTTCTGTGGGCCACAGAGGAGTCAGTTGAGAAGCATGGGAGTGTAAGCTGTAACCAACCAACTCACCCTGTTTCTGGAAAGACAAGTCAAAGCCTCTCAACCTACTTTTATAAGCTTCAGAGCACTAGCTTTTCAATACAAACAAAAGTACATTCCAAAACTGTGATGCCTTTTATCATTATCAAAAAGACAGTATTTCACATAACCAATCTGGGATGCTAATCACCGATGTGTCTAACAAAACACATAAGCACTTTCCAGGGCTAAAAGGACCTGGAAGCACATCTGAAATTATCTCAAGAAAAGTTAATCTAAACTTAACTTAGATCAATAAGTTACCTTGATTCTGTGCTTTTAATTGATCCAAAAGATGAGAACTGCTAGGATTATCAAGGAAACTGCTATTAGCATCTCTTTTCCCTGTTTGCAAAGCTGATCGACTCGGAGTCACCTCTTGTTCCCCAGAAAAGTGAGATGCAGGGAA
Source organism: Carlito syrichta (assembly GCF_000164805.1). NCBI lineage: Eukaryota > Metazoa > Chordata > Mammalia > Primates > Tarsiidae > Carlito > Carlito syrichta. The sequence goes on along the minus strand of NW_007256989.1, from coordinate 897,577 downwards.
ATCTCTCCTAATTGGAGTTTTTTGATAATTAGATGACAGACGACTTGGGGTCTTCTCTTGCTGCCATGAGAACACAGATGATGAAGCCTGATGTCGAGCAATGTCCCGGTGATTCATAGTGGTTTGGGGAATAGTCTGGCTTGCTTTCTGTAAAAACAGAAACTCTTCAGAGCTCTTTGGAAATCTCAATATTCAAGGCTATTTATTTTCAGATAGAACATAAAGCCATGATACTAAAAAGTTAACACTTGCACTGCATACCAACAAAGAACGTTCATCAAGTCAAGGGAGTCACAGGTCCCAACACCCAGTAATGGAATGTGCAAAAGGTCAGGCTTTTCAGCACTGAGGGCATAAGCCACTACCATCTGAGGCCCAAGTTAAAACAGGCTAAGTCTTAGTATTTATTCTACATCCCTCTTATAATCCATTAAGCCTATATAAATATGCACTGACATTTTGAATTCCAAAATTGGCTCTCCTTTGCCTGTCCTTGGTCACCTCCCCCTGCAGCTTTGCACAAAGAGAATCAAAATTAGACTTTAAAGAACTCTTTAAAAAATCTCACTTTCCACCATACCACTCTTCCCCAAAAAAGGTCATATATGATGTTTTATATTACATAATTACATCTGTGGACCATCTACTGCTTTGCACTGTTCTGTTTTCTCTGCCTCCAGTCTGACAAATACAAACATTTGGCTTTAGATACAGCATTAAATTTTTTATAGCAAGCACTTTTCTTGCCATAGGAAGAGGTTTAATGTTTACAGAGACTCACATTCTCCATAAAATAACCCTGAGAATCAACTTCAGGGGCAGAATTAGTACCAGAGACTGAAATGGATGACAAAGCACATGATATTTCTAGTAAAAACCAGAGATTTTGTATTTAATTTTTATTCATCTTGATAACCAATGTCTTTGCTACATATCAGAATCCTGGTGATCTTAAAACAAGAGTTAAAGACATGAAAATAAAAAGTGTCAAAGTTTTTAAAAATAAGTACATTTTTATCCTCAATATTTAAAGTACCTACTTATAATCTTAGCCTTAAACTGTGTGCTAAAGGATGCCATCTCACCAAGATTCTATGTTTAGTGGGAAGACACCAATAAGTGCCACAGTGGATTTTTTTTCAGCAAATAAGATATGAACATAAATGGTAGATTCAACAGATACCAGTTATATTCGAGGTAAGTCTCTGAACTAGAAGCAGGGGGTTTTGTTTATTTTGTTGACATTAAACAAATCTCTTCACCCACCTCTCTCTACCTGTTTACCCATACCAAAGTGGACTTCAAACCCCTAGTCAGCAGTTTATTTTTAAAAATTGGCTGGGCTTGGTGGCTCAGCTCATAATCCCAGCACTTTGGGAGGCCGAGGCGAGTGGAATGCTTGAGCCCGCGGGTTCGAGACCCACCCGGGCAACTTGGCAAGACCTCGTCTCTACAATAAATCAAGAATTAGCCGGGCGTGGTAGCGCACGCCTGTAGTTCCGGCTGCTTGGAAGGCTGAGGCAGAAGGATCACTGGAGCCCAGCAGGTCGAGGCTGTGGTGGCCGGGAGCATGCAGTGGCGGGGAGCATGTTACGGCACTCCAGTCTGGACAACAGAGTGAGACTCCGACTCAAAAAAAAAAAAAAACAAAAAAAACTGAATCCTATTGATAATGTTCTTTTCTGAAATAAACATTTCACAAAAAGTGATCCTCAAACCCCATGTCCCTGGTTGTAATTATCATATTCCAACAAAAGGGCTATATAGGAAAAATTGCTTCCATGTGACAAAGTCAGCCAGTGGGCATTGGGAATAATTCTCTGATCCTAACCACCCAAACATGCCATTTATCACTAGATCTTAATAAGGAAATAATTATAGCTATGATTTCTGTAGAATACCACAAACATTTAATATGTGGGGATAAACAAACCACCCTACTCACTCCTACCTGTTTTTAAAACTAAAAAGTAAGCTGGGCTCGGTGGCTCAGCCTGTAATCCGGAGCCTTGGGAGGCTGAGGTGAGTGGATTGCCTGAGCCCGTGGGTTCAAGACCTGCCTGGGCAACTTGGCAAGACCTCATCACTACAATAAATAAATAAAAAAATTAGCTGGGCGTGGTAGCGCGCGCTTGTGGTTCCAGCTACTCGGAAGGCTGAGGCGAAAGGATCGCAGGAGCCCAGCAGGTTGAGGCTGCGGTGTCTGGGAGCAGCCACTGCACTCCAGTCTGGGCGACAGAGTGAGACTCCAACTCAAAAAATAAAAAATAAAAATAAAAAGTACAAAGAACTGAATACCACATGTTCTCACGGACAAGTGGGACCTGAACATTAATCATATTAGCACGAGGGAAGGATTGGCAGTCATTGGGCACTGCCTGGGGAAGGAGGGAGATGGGGGAGGCATGTAAACGCACAAAAGGTACCTAGTCCTAAACCAGGGGGAGCGAGGGCCAGTTGGAGGCCCAAACTTCATCTGTATGCAGCCTCCTTGTGTAATTAATCCTTACTTGTACCCCACATCTCTATAAAAAGAATTTTAAAAGAAAACTAAAAAGTAATCACCCCCAATGAGCCCGGAACCTTTTCTTGTATAAGATGTCAGCTTTACGTAAAACAGAGTTTTCTCTAACCATGTTCTACCCTATATCAAAGTAGTTCTATAACTACGTACTTTATGATAGGGCACATAATTAACTTACTTTAGCCTGCAAGGCTTTTACCTCTGCCTCTAATCTTTTTCGTTCTTCAACTTCTTTATTATATTTTTCTTTTAGATCTTCATACTTGGAACCTAAAAATAGACAATGAAATACAATGTTATTTCGATTGCTGATATCATGAAGGAATTCACAGATCAACAATAATTATGATAGTCTAGAAATAAGTATCTCAGTACACTAAGTAAAAAGAATACTTTGTTAGGGCAATTAATCAAAATATTGATCAAATTATTCAAATATCAAAATACGTGGAAACATAGGTCTTCTGAAACTGAATTTCTTTTAAAACACACCATGGAAGGCTAAAGTGAAAAGCTTAAAGGCTTAAAACCCATGGCTCACACAATGCAACAGATACGCAAAGAGATATACAACAAGTAGATACAGTTTTTAAACACTCAAAAGTATAATTCAAAGCTGAATTAGTTCTCTTCTTTCACAGAATTAAAATTTCAATCTAAGTAAAAACTGTTTATACCAAGGAAAAAAATCTTTACCGCTATAGTATTGACTTGGTGTTAGTGGAGTTGTAAAAATTTTTTGTGGTGTAATGCATGGATTCAGAGAGACATCTGCAGACTGTGCAGTTTGTTGGCTTCTTTCAAGTTCAGATTTACACCTGTTAGAAAAGGACCCAAGAGGCAGACAAATCAGTTAAAGCAAAGGCTACAGAATACCAATGCCATACATTCTCAGAGAATAATAAACTTACAAAGAAACTCATCCTCTATAAATTCTTAACCATTTCATTTATCCAACAGACATTAAATAAGACCTAATTTATATGGCAGACAGAAACACAGTCCCCCATCTTCAAAGGAATTCAGTATAGTTAGACAAAAAGAAATGTAACCAATAATGACAACGTTGTAAAAGTTATAATGAACGTCTGTAATAACTGCTACAGCAACAAAGAAGAGTTGGAGGGTTGGGAATATATTCCAAGCAAATTTTATATTCTAAGCCAAAGAAAGACAAAGGGACAGAAAAGAATTCAAAATTTCAGAAACATGGGAGAAAAGTGATATCATAGAAGCATGGGTTCAAATCATGAGAATGGATAGCTTTACTTAGGATATTTAATCATTTCAAAAACAGGCATGACCTGTAATCCCAGCACTTTGGGAGGCCAAGGTGAGGATATTGCCTGAGCCCACCGGGTCAAGAACAGCCTGGGCAACTTGGCAAGACCTCATCTCTACAATAAATCAAAAAATTAGTCAGTCATGGCAGCAAGCGCATGTAGTTACAGCTACTTGGAAGGCTGAAGCAGAAAGATCACCTGAGCCCAGCAGGTCGACGCAAAGGTGGCTGTGAGCACGCCACTGCACTCCAGCCTGGGCGACAGAGTGAGACTCCAACTCAAAAAAAAAAAAAGCAGCCTTGATATACAGATCACACAATATATGACATTTTATAAAACATAGATGTAAAAATTACATTATTAAAATGTATCTAGAATAGATATGGGAGGAAAGTTACAAGAAATGGGGAATGTTTGGATTGCCTGAGCCCGCGGGTTTGAGACCCGCCTGCACAACTTGGCAAGACCTCATCTCTACAATAAATCAAAAATTAGCCGGGCGTGGTAGTGCACGCCTGTAGTTTCAGCTACTTGGAAGACTGAAGCAGAAGGATCACCGGAGCCCAGCAGGTCGAGGCTGCGGTGGCCGGGAGCGGCCACTGCACTCCAGTCTGGGTAACAGAGTGAGACTCCAACTCAAAAAAAAAAAAAAAAGAAAAGAAATGGGGAATGTAAGCTTCATATTATATCTATGTTCAGAATATCCTAGCGTGCAAGTTCTGAACACCATTCAAAATGTAACAATCCTCACTAAAAGAGGGCTCAATTCTTCCAAGTTTCTGATGTCTCTGATTTCAGCTTAACACAAGAAATAAAATCAATACCCTATGAGAATGACTGATGGTATACACCAAAGAGACTAGTGCACCAGTCACTTTGCCATAAGCATATTACTCAGAGCAGGGAGTAAAGAGAGGAACTCCATGCCCTTAGTTGTACCAGCTTCTAATTCAATCTGCAAAGGAAGAGATAATGATTTTTTTTTTTTTTGAGTTGGAGTCTTATTCCGTCACCCAGACTAGAGTGCAGTAACACGCTCACGGCCACCCCAGCATTGACCCGCTGGGCTCTGGAGATCCTTCTCAGCCTTCCAAGTAGCCAGAACTACAGGTACATGCTACCACACCCAGCTAATTTTTATTTATTTATTGTAAAGACAAGGTCGCCAAGTTGCCTGGGCTGGTCTCGAAACCGCAGGGTCAGGCAATCCTCTCACTTCAGCCTCCCAAAGTGCTGGGCTTACAGGCTTAAGCCACCACGCCTGGCCAGGAAGAGATAATGTATGAGCTAAAAATAATGACTACTCAACAAATCAAATCATCACATTCAAGCTTATAGGTAACACCAATGTCCAATAGAAATGTTCTGTTAGTATTAGAAAAGCAACAAGAAATAAATAAAATTAACTTATTTTACTTGACTAGCTAGTTTCAAGATCATTTTGAGTTGTAATCAATACAAAAAGTATTCATGTAACATTTTATCTTTTTTGTACTAAATATTCAGAATCAGGAATGCATTGTGTACTTATAGTTCATCTCAATTTGTACCAGTCACATTTCAAGTGCTCAATAGCCACATATAGCCAGTGGCTACTATATTGGCCAGTATAGATCTATAGACTACCCAAAAGTGTAACAAACTTGGTGTTTCTAGAGATGAATTTTGAAGAACCTTGCAAAACCAATGTTTCTTTTTTTTAAAATAAGAGACAGAGTGTCACCCTGCCATCCAGGGTGGAGTACAGTGGCACAATCATAGATTACTATAGCCTCTAAGTCCTGGACTCAAACAGTCCTCCTGTTTCAGTCTCTCAAGTAGCTAGGACAACAGGCACATGCCACCACATCCAGTTAATTCTCTTTTTTTCTTTTGGTAGATAGGGTCGCACTCTGTAGCCAAGGCTGGTCTCAAACTCCTGGCCTCAAGTGATTCTCCTGACTCCCAAAGCACTGGGATTACAAGTATGAGCCACCATGCCCAGCTTTCTTTTCCCTCTTAAATTCACATTTTATCCCCTTTTTTCTCTTTCATTTTAAAAAAAGTTATTTACATTTAAAATTGAACAAAAGTATAGTCTCCTATTATTTTCATAAACCTTTTATTTCTCCTTTCCCCAGAAAGAAAAACACAAACCACTACCACCAAAAAAATAGTGAGAAGCCAAAAGCTACTTTCTACTAGGTTGAACTACAGTAAGTACCCTACATTCAAACGAGTACCATTCCGAGAGCATGTTCGTAAGTCAAATTTGTTAAGTGCAACAAAGTTAGCCTAGGTGCCCAACTAACACAATCAACTATATAGTACTGTACCATATTAGGTTTATAATACTTTTCACATAAATAATACATAAAAAACAAACATAAAAAATAAAGAAAACATTTTTAATCTTACAGTACAGCATATAACAATGTATGCCAGACATGTGAACTAACTTACATGTTTGGAAATGCAAACATACATTCACATCTTTAAAAATTCACAACTTGAAGGGTCATATATAGGGTACTTACTGAATATGAATTGCCGGCATCAGCAGTTTTGAAAAATATTCTAAATGGTTCAATTTAACTTATTTGAGACCTTTTTAAAACCTAGACAGTAGTCACTGATGGAGAAAATAAGTTTCTACACTTTATCTGAAGGCTGCCAGTGAGAACTGAAAAATTACATATCATAGTTTTTGTAGTTTATAGTTCATTACCTCTTATTATCTATCCATATCATAGATAATAAGAATATTTTTAAACCAAATGTGCTATGGGGGTTTCTTAACCCTATGATGATGACAATGACAATAATAATAACTGACAACAAGGATAAATAACACTAACACTTAACAGTTGCTGCATGTCTTACAGAGTCCTGAACACTTTATATCTGCAAGTATTGCCACCAAAAGACACCAAAAGGCAATGAAATTTAAAAACAAATACAAAAGTGCTTCTTCCTAAAATGTTAAAATACAAACATTTCTGCCTAAATTATTAAAACCAATATTTCTAAAACCAGCACCCATAATGTGCTTTCCAAAGAAATATTCCAGCATACTTAGGTGAGCGTCCTATTTCCCTAGCACCTACTTTCCAAAACTATTGTCTGTCTTTCATTCATTCACTCAAAAAACACGTGAAGGCCTACAATTGTCAGGTGCTATAGACAATGATGAAAGAGACAGACAAATTCCCTTTTCTCCTGGAACTTGAGATAGTAAACAATAAATAAGAAAACAAAATACTCAACAAGACAAGTTTACTTATCATTCTAACATGTGCCTTTAAATAGTCACCCTCCTACATGGATAGAAAATAAAATTAGAAAAAGATTTCTGTGTATGTCATCTTCACAAAAAGACAAAAAGAAGTAATTTTTAAATGTCTTAACTTTCAAAAATATTTTTGATACATAGCTAGAATTTAGATTATGTAGCTATGCCAAGGAAAAAATTTTATTGATATCAAGATATTTGTTAACCACAGCCGGGCACAGTGACTCATGCCTATAATCCCAGCACTTTGGGAGGTCGAAGTGGGAGGACTGCTTGAGTTTGAGACCATAAGTTTGAGACCAGCCTAGGCAATACAGCAAGACCACGTTTCTACAAAAAGTCAAAATATCAGTCAGGCATAGTGGCGCACACCCGTAGTCCCAGCCACTTGGGAGGCTGAGCCCAGGAAGTCAAGGCTGTGGTGAGCCATGATCACGCCACTGCACTCCACTCCTGGACAATAGAGTGAGATCCCAACTCAAGAAAAAAAGAAAAGATATTTAATAATTACAAAGAGAAAAACAGAAACTTCAGAGTGGAGGAACCTTTACAAAGTGATCAAGGTTGTTAAGTCAGATTAAATCACGTGCCCTCTGCTATGATGCACTGAGAAAAGCACATCACTTCTTCAGCAGTATTCTTACCAAAAATTAATAACCCCAAACTGACCCAGTGATACTCACCCAAAAATGATGTTGCCCTCCCAAAAGGTATCTGGCAATGTCTAAAGACATGTTTGATGGTCAAAACTTAGGGGGATGCTATTGGTATCCTGTGGTTTTAAGTCAAGAATGCTGCTAAGTACCCTACAACCACAGTCCCCAACCTTTTTGGCATCAGGGACCGGTTTCATGGAAGATAATTCTTCCATGGACTGAGGGGAAGGGTAGAGGTAGGGTGGTGTTTTAGGATGATTCAAGAACATAACATCTATTGTACACTTTGTTTCTATTATTATATTGTAATATATAATGAAATAATTATATTGTTCACCATAAAAAACAAAAAAAGACAAGGATGGAAGCGGTAAATAAAATAATGTGCAGGTCATGCGCTGACTATCAGATTCTGACATAAAGCCTGCTACCAGATGCTATACAATTGAAGCACATCAACTCACTTGCCAGTCACTGATAGGGTTTTGAGTCTACAAGCAATTGATTTATTATGATCTCTGTGCAGTCAAACCTCACTGTTAATGTCAATCTATATTTGCAGCCACTCCCCAGTGGGTCATCATCGCCTCAGCTCCACCTCAGATCCTCAGGCATTAGTCTCATAAGACACAACTCATAACACACAACTTAGATCCTTCACATGCACAGTTCACAATAGGTTTCACACTCCTGTGAGAATCTTATGCCGCTGCTGACCTGAAAAGAGACAGAGGTCAGGCAGTAATACAAGCCAGGGAAGCAGCTGTAAATACAGATGAAGCTTCACTCTGGCCCACTGCTCACCTCCTGCTGTGCCACCCAGTTCCTAACAGGCCATGGACTGGTGTCTGTCCATGGCCCGGAAGCTGGGGACCCCTGCCCTATAACACACAGGTCAGCCCTCTGTGCCAAAAAATAATACAGTCCAAAATGTCTATGGTGCCACTGTTAAGAAACACTGATCTGTATGCTTTAACATCCTTCCATCTTTTCAGTACCACTGTTGAGAGTTTGGGTATTATTTATTACTGAACTCCCCAGTGACCAACACAGTGTCTGGCACATAAAACAGCTTAATAAACATATACTGAATAAATAAACAAATAAGGGAGCAGCCACTTGATTGCATCTGTATAGTACGGAGCCATGCAATGACTAAACCAAACCACTTTATTCCACCGGGGGCAAAATATTGCAATATATAACAACTACACTGATAAAGGAAGAAATAGATACTTCTGATGAACATATACAAATGATATTCACATAAATACCATTCAAAAAATTTACCTTTTAAGTTCCTGTTCCAGCTTTTCTATCTGTTTTTTGCCTGAATTCAGTTGTCCTTCCTGGAAATTCACTTGTGATTCCTTGACTTGAAGTTCATGAGAAATCTTCTGCTTAGTTTTCTCCAGATTTTCACATATTTCCATCAATCTTTGATTCTCCCTTTTTAGGTTTGTGCCTTCAGTTTTTTCATTTTCAACCTAATGTGGACAGTTCAGAAGGAAACAGTTCCCTTATTTCATGAACTACCAAGTAGTATTGTAGATTTGAGTCTAACACTGACTAGTAACTTTCTGAGATACAGTTAAAATAATAAGATGTCAATGCTTTATGAACACAGACATTTTAGATGACCATATTTAAAAGCCTATAGATAGAAAAGTTTTACAAAACCATGCATTACTTTGTCTTTGGTCAGAGCTATACATACCCAGCCTAGAAAAGGAGACTTTTTTATCCTTTCAAAAATGAAAGAATCAAAAACAAACCTCAGCTGGGCTTGGTGGCTCAGCCTGTAATCCAGAGCTTTGGGAGGCTGAGGTGAGTGGATTGCCTGAGCCCGAGGGTTCGAGACCTGCCTGGTCAACTTGGCAAGACCTCATCTCTACAATAAATCAAAAAATTAGCCGGGTGTGGTAGCACGCACCTGTAGTTCCAGCTACTTGGAAGGTTGAGGCGGAAGGATCGCCAGAGCCCAGCACATCGAGGCTGCGGTGGCCAGGAACGTGCCACTGCACTCCAGTCTGGGCAACAGAGTGAGACTCCAACTCAAAATAAATAAGTAAGTAAGTAAGTAAATAAACCCCCAAAATCTCCCTAAACAATTCATTTTCAGGTTTGGCTACTAAAACCAATTATTGTAAGAACCAGAAAATTCTCCCACAAACAAAAACATTTTAGAAGAGTGATTGTATCACTACTTGGTTGGCTAATAGAGAGGTAATTTGTTTTAAAGTATAGTTTAAGTTTTCAGTTATTAGTCCTAAAGAGAAGAGATTTGGGAATACCAAGGTAAAAAGCCCCTCTCAGAAAACCATGTCCACTTACCTGTAAAATGCTCTAATACTGTCCCCAGATTTAGAGTCAGAGACTTTTGGCCCTGTTACCATGCCATGCAAAAGTAACTCCCAATCATGGTCCCAAACAGAAGTTAAAATGGAACTCAGTGGTCCTAAATATTAACAGTCAAGCAGATACGAGGACAGAGGATGGAGGATGGAGAAAATTAGAAGCAATTAAACATGACTCAAAAAAGGAGAAGAAAGGATCACCAACTGGACGTAGCAAAATCATTTTACTCTAAGTTTAAAGACGAAGATGACATAATCCAAAAATGAATACACAGTTTTAAACACCAGAGCTTCAGTCATAATAATGAGTGAACAGTTACAAATCCCAGCACTTGAGGTACCTTCTGTTTTTGCTTCTGCAGTGCAGCCTCGAGCGTGTCAAGCTGAAACTGCCTTTGCTGCTTTTCCTTCTTCAGTTTGTCAAGCTGTCCTTCCAGCTCTTGAATTTTCTGAAGAGCTCTTGTAGGCAGGCCTTCTTTCCATTCTTCTAAAGCCCAGCTCATTTTGCTCTCTCTTCTTTCTTATTCCAACATTTATAAATAGACTGAAAAGAATAACCAGATTGTTGGTCTTACTGTAGTAAAAGGAGACAGTCTCAGAGAGTAATGAGTCTACTTAACCATCCCTGAGAATCAAGTTTCACGACGACATTTCAAAAGAAAAGTATATCTACCTTCTCCATCCTCTGAAAGTCAACTACCAATAATTTGATTATGAAATACATAACATGCTGTTTGGTTTCCTTGGGCTTTCTGTTTTTCATATTTTTTTTTTAGAGATAGGGTCTCACTCTGTGATCAGACTGGAGTGTGATGGTGTGATCATGGCTCTCTGTAATCTCCAACCCCTGGGCTCAAGTGATCCTCCCACCTGTCTCTTGAATAGCTAGGACAATGGGTATGTACGGCCTGGCATGTTTTTCTTTTTTAAGGCAAGGTCTTGCTATGCTGCTCAAGTTGGTCTCAAACTACTGGCCTCAGGCAATATTCCCACCTTCTGCTCCTCCTCAAGTGCTGGGATTATAGGCATGATCCTGTTTTTCTTATTTCTCAGTTTTGACTTCCCATGTGGCTATTTGCTTTCTACTGCTTCTGTTTGTTTTCATTATATAAAACATGAATATTTTGCTATATGGTTTTCAGGCGAAATATGCCTATAAATAAATAAAATGTATGACAAGTTATTTTCCAAATGCTCCTCTTTCACTCATCATTAATTACTACCCATACTTGGCCCCTCTTCCTGTGGGAAACCTTTCTTTTTTTGAGTCAGGGTCCTTGTCACCCAGACTGGAATGCAGTAGTACAATCACAGCTCACCACCTACCTCCTGGCTATCCTTCCACCTCAGCCTCCGGAATAGCTGAGACTACTACAGGCATGCATCACCATGCCTGGCTATTTTTTTTATTTTTTTGTAGAGACGAGGTATCATTATGTTGCCTAGGTTCAAACTCCTGGGATCAAGCGTTCCTCCTCCTCAACCTCCCAAACTGCTGGGATTACAGGCGTGAGTCGCTGCATCCGGTCAATTGGAAAACCTTAACTGATATTCCTGACCCGGTCACAGCTCCCTGTTATAATTTTTCACAGCACAGGTAGTCCATCTTCGTCCAAGGAGTTATTATGTGTTAAATTAATGCATGAATGGATAAAGAGTGAATGCCATATTAGTAGTAGAATCATTCTAGAAGCTGGTAAAGTCAAGCTCCAGACAGACCTGGACCAGGAAAGAGGTATACACTATATAGCCTTAGTAATTCAAGGGAGATTAATCTCAGCTCAGGCAGTTATAAGATGTATGACCTTGGGTAAGTTATTTAACTGCTCTGTGTCTTGGTTTTCTTAGCTGTAAAATGACAAAAATAATAACGTCCTAAAACTGTAGAACAGTATCTCATAGTAAGCTTTCCATACATGTTAGCTATTGTATGAGTTAGTGAAAACATATTTTTATTTACATGTTTCAGCCTATGGTACAAAGAGCGAAGTGGCCTACCTCCTTTGCAGACACATCTTAGGAAATATACATACAGCTGGGAGACAAGTAACAATTGTTCTTTATTTTAGCCTTCAGAACATATATGAAAGAAAAACCATTCATTTTTCAGTTATTTTAGCAAGAGGGTAAGAGTTTGTTTTTTCCTAAATAAGTTCAGTCATTTTAGCATTTTGTTTCAATTGACTTTATCAATGAAACTTTTTATCAAAAAAAGTAATAAACAATTGATTAATGTACTAAGAACAACAAAAAAAGATCTTTAAAAATTAGGAGGGAGAGCCGGGCTCAGTGGCTCAGCCTGTAATCCCGCGCCTCAGGAGGCTGAGGTGAGTGGATTGCCTGAGCCTGCGGGTTTGAGACCCGCTTGGGCAACTTGGCGAGACCTCATCTCTACAATAAATCAAAAAATCAGCCAGGCGTGGTAGCGCATGCCTGTAATTCCGGCTACTCAGAAGGCTGAGGCAGAAGGATAGCCGGAGCACTGCAGGTCGAGGCTGCGCTGGCCAGGAGTGGCCACTGCACTCCAGTCTGAGTGACAGAGTGAGAAAAAAAAAATTAGGAGGGAGAAGCAAAGGTCTTGAACAACAAACAAGTTAGATATCAAAGCCTTGGAAAGCTGTGTTTTGGTGCCATTTTTTCCCTATATATCTCAGTTCTTAGAACATAACATCGTAAATTCCACTCCCATTTGCCACAAAACTCCTGAAAGCAGTCTCATGCTTCTCAACCAACAAAGGACAGTTTACTCTGTCCTGCATTCCAATCTAGCTTGTCTGTTCAGGAGCTCAAGTAAAAGTACCCCAGAGGCACACAACTATAACTGAGCTAAACAGTTAAGTCCGCCACTGAAATCATTACATTAAGATGCCATAGCCAACCAAATATAAAAAGGAGCAATTCTGAAAGATGATGGAAACGAAGGAAATAAACAGAAGAAAGACTGACAAGTTGAATGCTTTTCCATTTCAGTCTAAAATATAGCTCTCTCTCTCGTTCTCTGTATATATAGATGTATATATCCTATATATGCATATATGTATATGCATACATATATATGTATATTATATATGTATATATAATAACATATGTGTGTGTGTGTATATATACACACACACACACAAGTCGGATGCCCATAGAACTGAAGCTTAAGAAATTTACATTTGTACAATTAAATGTACCTGTTGCTTTTTGACCTCTTGTTCCTTATCTCCACTCATGGTTAGAAAGAGACTAAACCCCTCAATAGACCACCTACTACCTGTTGACCAGCAGGATGTAGCTCTTAAGTGAAACATTATGTATTCATATATATAAATTACCAGATCTGAACCAAGTATGATTAGAGCAGACTTTGATGTATTATGGCATCAGCTATCATGACCATCTGTATTGGGCCACTGGGGCAAAAACAAAAAAAGTAAACCTCAAAAGTAAGATATATGGGGCAGAAGGCATGAAGATAATGCGGACTGGGGGTCTGCAGAAAATCTCTGAATGTGAAGGTTCCTGCACGGTCCTTTCCAGAAAATGCTCTATTTTTATATCTTAAATATATGGAGGACCCTCTTCACGCCACCCAACCATTTTCATGTTTTCCATTTGTCAGAATTGCCTATCTCCTCAAAAAAAAAAAAAGAGCTCCCTCCTACTGTGCCACGGCTGGGTCTGAGAATGGACCCATGTCATTTATTTATGGGTTTTCATCTCTTGGCATAGCCTGGTAAACAGGCGCGTGGAAATAAATGTGGATGGCGGGGCGGAGAAAGAAAAGAGGGAAGAGAGAAAAGCTCCCGTAACTTAACAACAGGCACACCAACCGCCGCCCAGATCAAAACCCAAGCTTGCATCTCCTCAATGAAACAAAGAACTGGGGGCCGAAATTCGAGTAGGAGCCACTGGTTCCTGGATTTGGAAGGCTGCTTGGAAATAGCTAGTCATCTCCAATCATTTTACCTTACGGACGAGGAAATTGATCTCTCGAAGTGCCAGTTTGAGACCGAGAAGAGTCTCCGGACATTATTGTGAGCCTAGTTCTACCCGGAGCGCCGACATCCCTAGGAGCCCCATCCCGGGGGGGGGGGGGTTCCTGTCCTGTCAGGTAGGGCGTACGGTACGCGGCCCCCACCGGGCCAGGGTCGTGATCCCAGAGGCATCCCCGCCCAGTACCCGCAGGCAGAAAGCCAGCAACTCCCCCACGCCAGCCGCCGAAGCGGGGACCCAGGCAGGACGCTCACCTTGCTCCCTTGCTACCGGGAAAGAGAAACAACTTCTCAGCGAGTTCGTTCCTGGCGCAGCGTCGGCGGGCTGGAGCCCAGATTCCAATTCAAACCGCCCGCGACCGCCTCCGGTCTTGGGTTCGCCCGCTTCCGGCCTCCGCTAAACTCACCTCTATGCCTATTGGCCACTCTTTGCAGCGGTGGGCCAATCCGCTTCCGCGCGCTCGGACTGCCGTCTCTGATTGGCCCTTTTGGATGGATTTTAAAAACAAGCCCTCCACCGGAGGTGCCCGCGCCAGAGTGAAAGCGCTTTTTTGTTGTTGCGGGGAGACAGACCACGTGCTCTCGCTGTTGCTAGAAGCGTTTTTGGACAGCTGTTTTCCCAAAGCCAGGGAGCCAGCCCGCCGATTAGGAGGGTGTGGTCTATTGCCCACAGCCAGAGGGAGTGTGCTGCCTGCTGAAAACTCAAATACCGCATAGACATATCTACTTTCTTATTAAACATATAATTTAAGACATAAATTAAGCTCCTTCATCAGACTTAAAAATTATTTTTCAGTAAAATCTGTTTTAATTCATCTTTACATCCCTAGTAACTTTGCACATAGTAACTTAAAAATCAAATCAGG
>NW_007256989.1:880113-882382 GCF_000164805.1 Carlito syrichta | reverse complement strand
GCCCAGCAGGTCGAGGCTGCTGTGGCCGGGAGCGGCCACTGCACTCCAGTCTGAGTGACAGAGTGAGACTCCAACTCCAAGAAAAAAAGAAAAATCAGATCATCTTGGATGGTAAAACTGCCATCTGGAGAAAGGCCTCGTTTTCTGTTACCCTTGAATAAGCAATGGGAGAGGAGGGAGAGGAGGAAAACTTTTGTTGGATACTGTCATGATCAGTCTCCTATCTGGTAGTTCTGGGATTTAAACCAAATATTGTCTGACACCAACACCAATTACAATTACATGCTTTCTGGAGTAATTACTCAACTATTTATAGGCTCTGAGGAAAACAGAGCTAGAAAGACAGGTAGAGGATTTTTCTAAGTTTAAATGTGAAATTTGTATTTACTATTAATTCACTCATTACTTAGCAGATAGTTGTCGAGTGGACACTGCATAGCCAAGCCTTGCGCTTCATTCTTCTATAATAAACAATAAAGAAATATATTCACGGACTCTTCCCTCTCGCCTGGAACTGCAGCCACGCTGGGGCTCGACATGGACCCCAACTGCTCCTGTTCCGCTGATGGCTCCTGCGCCTGTGCTGGCTCCTGCAAGGGCAAAAGAGTGCAGATGCCGGTCCTGCAAGAACAGCTGCTGCTCCCGCTGCCCTGTGAACTGTACCAAGTGTGCCCGGGGCTGTGTCTGCAAAGAAGCATCGGACAAGTGCAGCTGCTGCGCCTGATATCTGGGAACTCTGATTCCAAACGCAGATGGAGCAGTGTGTACAAAGCTGGTGTTTTTTTGTTGTTGTTTTTTAACAAACCCTGAAACTTTTGCTACATTTATTATTATATAAAATACGTGAATGATAATAAAACTTATTGATTAAAAAAAAGAAAGAAATATATTCACTTCTTAAACAAGGGACTCATGTGATGGAAACTATTCTGGTAACTTTTGTGATAACTCTGTGAGTTCGATTTTATGCTTCCCTTTCCCTGCCTCTATTTTTCTCCAGTTTATTTTGTTTTGGGGGAGTGGGGGGTAGATTCCAAATGTAGATCTCCTCTGAAGTCCTTTTCCAGTTCTCTGCTCTTCTTTTTTTTTTGTTTTTGTTTGTTTGTTTGTTTTTGAGTTGGAGTCTCATTCTGTCACCCAGACTGGAGTGCAGTGGCCGCTTCTGGCCACCGCAACCTCGACCTGCTGGGCTCCAGCGATCCTTCCGTCTCAGCCTTCCGAGTAGCCGGAATCACAGGAACGCGCTGCCATGCCCGGCTGTTTTTTTGATTTATTGTAGAGATGAGGTCTCGCCAATTTGCCCAGGCGGGTCTCGAACCTGCCGGCTCAGGCAATCCACTCACCTCAGCCTCCCAAGGCGTGGGATTACAGGCTGAGCCACCGAGCCCGGCTCTCTGCTCTTCTTTTTAAGTCCACTCTCTCAGTGAGCCAGTCAACTCTCTAGGGACTGCTCGTGTACTACCTCTGCTTTCTGCCTGTGAATCAGTGCTCTTGTATCTTCCCATCTTTCTTTTCCAGCTTAGACTGCAGGGTTCATCACTGAAATCATTATTGTGCTAATATCCTCAATTCCCTTGCCCCTTGTTCTATCTCCACAAATCTCTGTGGGTGCGACTGTTCATATGCTCCCTTGGTGAACTATTGCTGCAGAATGGAGTTAGAGAAAAAATCCAAAACTGTGCAGATACACTTTAAAGATATGACCTCTAACTGCATCTCAATGCTACATCCTAGCCCTTTATCTATTTCAGAATTTCTCTAATCTCCAACCACCATCTCTAGTCTCACTCTCAGAAGATAACCTCATCTTCTAGTTCAGAGAAAATTTAAGACATCCCACAAGAACACCTTCAACTTCCTGTCACCCAAATCTTACAAACTTGCCAAAATCTATATTCATTTCTTCCATTAGTCCTGTTACAACCATGGGAAATGTATTTCTGACTGTTCCTACAACTAAACAATTGCTGTGTTCTGAAGCACCTTTCTTTTCAGGAACTTCACTCTTCACTCTCTCAATTATGCACTTGCAAATAAGAATCTTTAACAGCTCCTACTTTCCTGAAGTAGGAATGTTTCCCTTTAAAAAGAAATACTTTAGCCGGGCTCAGTGGCTCAGCCTGTAATCCCGCGCCTTTGGGAGGCTGAGGTGAAAGGATTGTCTGAACCTGCGGGTTCGAGACCCGCCTGGGCAGCAAGACCTCATCTCTACAATAAATAAAAAAAAATCAGCCGGGCGTGGTAGCGCATGCCTGTAATTCCGGCTACT
>NW_007256989.1:872553-880013 GCF_000164805.1 Carlito syrichta | reverse complement strand
CTACTTGGAAAGCTGAGGCGGAAGGATCACTGGAGCCCAGCAGGCGAGGCTGCGGTGGCCAGGAGCGGCCACTGCACTCCAGTTTGGGAGACCGAGTGAGACTCCAACTCAAAAAAAAAAAAAGAAATATTTTTTCAGTTCCATATGCCCTTCCAGTATGTCTCTTAGCATGCCGTTTTCCTTTTAGATTTGATTAAATAAATTGCATACTTCTTTCAATTATTTTTTTTTTCTTAAAAAAAAAGATTTTTTTTTTTTTTTTTTTTTTTTTTTAGGAACAGGATCTCACTCTATTGCTCAGCTGGAGTGCAGTGGTATAATCATAGCTCACTGCAGTCTCGAACTCATGAGCTCAAGCGATCCTCCCAACTTGTCCTCCTGAATATCTTAGACTACAGGAGCCACACCACCATGCCTAGCTAATTTTCTGTTTTTAAAAATGGGGTCTCACCATGTTGTCCAAACTGGTCTCAAACTCCTGGCCTCAATCCTCTGGCCTCAGCCTCCCAGAGTGCTGGGATTACAGATGTGAGCCACTATGCCCAGCCCATAAGAGTACTTTCAAAAAATGAAAGCTGTCTCTACGGCTGAATCAAGAAGACAATGTAGCCTATTATTTTAAGTGGAAGTTTATTTCATACTTATTTTTCAACTGTATTAGCACTTAAAACATTTTATAAGTATACTTATGTCTAATACTTATGAGATTGTCTCTCTCTTTTTTTTTTTTTTTTTTTGAGTTGGAGTCTCACTCTGTCACCCAGACTGGAGTGCAATGGCATGCTCCCAGCCACCGCAGCCTCGACCTGCTGGGCTCTGGCAATTCTTCTCCAAGGAGCTGGAACTACAGGCGCACTCTACCATGCCCAACTAATTTTTGATTTATTGTAGAGATGAGGTCTCACCAAGTTGCCCGCGGGCTCAGGCAATCCACTCGTCTCAATCTCCCAAAGTGCTGGGATTACAGGCTGAGCCACGAGATTGTCTCTTTTATTGTAATGTCAGTTCCATGAAGAAGGAACCCCATCTGGGTGGTGATAGTTATTTTTATTTGTTTGAGTTTGGTTTGGAATTGTTGTTATTAGTATTTGATGAAATATATTTTCCCTAAAGGGAGACTCAAACTTTACCTGTACCATATCCACTTGTATACCTAATCCCAAATCACATCTTTAAAATAAAATATATATTTTTAAAAATAAAATAAAATAAAATAAACAGGAGTTACCCAGGGAAAGTCTGGATGAAACAGGAAAAAAAAAAAAAAAACTAGGCCTCCTCCAAATGGGTGTCACAGTGCCCAGTCCTCCTCTGTGAGGGGTCCCCTAATTTCGTGGACTCCTCCATAATGGGTACTCCAGTGACTGTCCCTCCTCTGTGACGGGTGTCCCAGTGATTGAGCCTCCTACATTTAAAAAAAAAGAAATATATTTTCCATCTTATTTGCAATATTTCTGTCTATATGCTTTAGATGATTCTCTTGTAAGAAGCACATGATTTTTTTATGCATTCTGAAAATCTATATCTTTAAAAAAACTTTACAAAGATATAACTCATACACTCTCTTTAGGTATACAATGTAATGAATTATGACTAATATGTACATCTCTGTAAGCACACTAAATTAAGAATATAAACATTTCTTAGATACCAAAAGGTATCCTTACAGCCCTTCTCAGTTACTCAACCCCAAAATCCCAGACACAGGCAACCACTGATCTTTTTTATGTCACTATACATTAAATGTGTATTTTCCTAGAGTTTCGTAGAACCAGAATTACACAATGTGTACCCTTTTGTGTCTGCTTCTTTCACTCAGCATACTATTTTGGAGACACATCTTTATTGTTGTATGTAACGGTGTTTCTTTTTTTCTTTTGTTAGCAGTATTTCTTTGCAAAGATATACAACTGGTTTATTCTTACCTGTTGATTGACATTCGCACTGTTTCCAGTTTGGAAGTATTATGAATAAAATTTCTATGCTTTTTGTGTACAAGTCTTTGCATGGGCGAGGATTTTCATTTATCCTGGGAAACACATAAAGAGTGAAATTGCTGAACAAATAGTGGATATTTAATTTTTTAAAGAAATGTCCAATCTATTTTCTAAATTGGTTGTATATCTTACGTCCCTACGATGCATGACTGTACTAGCTAATCCACATCCTACCAACACTTGGTTTTGTCAGTCTTTTAAATCTGTGCCATTCTAATTGATGTGAATGTTATCTCATAGTGGACTCACTTTTTATTTTTCTGATAACTAACATTGAACATCTCTTGATGTGCATATTAGCTAATTAAATATCTTTTTTGAAGTGTCTATTAAAATCTTTCACCTGTATTTTCACTTATTTTCTTACTATGATTTCTCATATATCTGGATACAAGGCTTATATCAGATATGTTTTGCAAACATTCCCTCCCAGTCTATTGCTTGTTTTTTTCAATTTCTTAATGATTTCTTTCAAAAAACAGAAACTTAATTTTGATGGAGTCTAATCAATCAATTTTTCCTTTCATGGGCCATGCCTTTTTTATACCTTATCTAAGAAATCCTCATGTATCCCAAGTTTGCAAAACTTTCTCTTATATATTTTCTTCTGGACATTTGATAATTTGAACTCTACATTTAAGTTTATTTTGAGTATATTTTTGATATGGCATCACATAAGGATTGAAGTTTACATTTTGCCATATAGAGATCTAGTTGTTCTAACACAATTTGTTGGGAAAATTATTCTTTTCCCACTGAATTACCTTAGCACCTTTGTTGAATATTAGTTGACTATATAAATATAGATCTATTTCTGTAACTACAATCTGTTCCAGTGATGTATATGTCTATCTTTGCACCTGTATCGCGCTATCTTGATTACTATAGCTTAAAAGTAAGTCACAAAATTAGGCAATTATGATCTTTTTCAAAATTGTATAGTCTATTCTAGAACTTTTACTTTTCATAAAAATTCAGAATAAAATTGGAATATTAATTTCTCCAAAAGTCCCCTGGAATTTTGAATGAAGTTGCTTTGAATCTATAGATCAGTTTGTAGAATTTTAGAATTATAGTGTGTTTTCTGGTCCAGACATGGTATATCTCTTCAGTTACTTAGGTCCTCTGAATAATGCTTCTCTTAGCAATGTTCTGTAATTTTTAATGTATATACATATTTTGTTATATTCATCCCTAAGTATTTAATGTTTTTGACATACTACAATAAGCGGTTTATTTCCATTTTCAGTATTTTGCTAGTAGCATACAGAAATCAATTCATTTTTGTAAAATGACCCTGTATCTTGTAAACTTGCTAAACTCTCTTGTATTAGCGTGCTAGAGTTGCCAAAACAGAGGGTAGCATAAACAACAGAAATATTGTATGACAGTTCTTGTGGCTAGAATTGCAGAATCAAGGTGCTAGTAGGGTTGAATTCCTATCAGGACTGTGAGGAACAGGCCTTTCCCCTTGGCTTGCACTTGGCCATCTTCATTCACATGGAATTCTCCCTGTACGCATGCTTATTTCATAATTTCCCCTTTCTATGAAAACTCAAGTCACATTGGATTACCAACCTGATTACCTTATTTTAACACTGGAAAGATTCTATCTCCAATAAGGTCACATTCTGAGGTATTGGCAATTGGGAGTTCAAAATATGAATCGGGGGGTGTGGAAACCAATCTTAACCATAACATCTCTTAATAATTCTAGTAGCTTTTTTGTAGATTCATTGGAAATCACTACATATGTTTTCTGTGAATCGATGGTTTTATTTCTTCCTTTCCAATCTATGTGCTTTCTTTTTATTTTTCTTCCCTATTTCCCCCAGATAGGACCTCAAGTACAATGATGAATAAATGCTGTGACGGTGGCCATATTTTATGTCTCCCTGATCTTACAGAAAAGCATTTAGTCTTTCACCACTAATAGCTGTGGGTTTTTAAAAGAGACCTTTTATCAGATTCAAGCAAGTTTTTTGTATTCCAGTTTGTTAGGTTATCATGATTAGATGTTCGATTATATCAAATGCTTTTTCTGCATTTATTGAGATGATTACATGGTAGTTCTTTTTATTTGGTTAATATCGATATTTCATTGTGTGGTTTTTAAATTTTCAAACAACCTTGAATTCCTGTTACATGCCTGATTTGGTCATAGTATATTATCCTTTTTACATATTGAAGTATTTGATTTACTAATATCTATTGAATAATTTTGCAACTGTACACAGGAGGTATATTGCTCATATTTTTCCTTCTAATTATGTCATTACACATGATTATACACTACTCTGGCTTAGGTATCAGGTACAATTTGGTCTTATAAAATTAACTGAAAAGTATTTCCTCCTCATGATTTTTTGAAAGAGTTTGTGTAGAATTGGCATAATTTATTCTTTAATGCTTTAGTCTGGAGTTTTCTCTATGGGAGTTTTTAAATTAAGAATCAAATTTTTTAATTAATGAAAAGTTTTTTGAATTTTCTGTTTTTACTTTACAATTTTGGTAGTTTGTATTTTTCAAGAAATATTACTATTTTATCTAGGTTTTCAAAATTATTGCGCATTGTTTCTAAAAATGTTTCTATTGCTATTCTTTTAGAGGTCTTGTAATATGTAGTTATATTATCTCTTTCATACTTGATGCTGTTGATTTGTGTTCTCTCTACCCAACCCCTCTCATCATCCAGCTGCAATTTTATCAGTATTATTGATCTTTTGATTTTATTGATTTTCTCCTATAATATTGCTCATTTTCTATTTCACTGATTTCTGTGCTTACCTTGATATTTTAAGTTTAGTTTTCTCTTATTTTACTAAGTACTTAAACCAGAAGCTCAGAACATTGATTTTCTTTTTTCTGATATAAACATATTAACTATACTTAATTCTCCAAATTACATTTATTGTCTTTTCATTTTTATTAAATTCTAAGTATTTTCTAATTTTTCTTATAATTTCTTTTTTTTTTTTTTTTGAGTTGGAGTCTCACTCTGTCACTCAGGCTGGAGTGCAGTGGCCACTCCCGGCCACCGCAGCCTCGACCTGCTGGGCTCCAGCAATCCTTCCGCCTCAGGCTTCCAAGTAGCTGGAACTACAGGCGTGCACTACCACGCCCGGCTAATTTTTCTCATAATTTCTTACTTAACTTGGGGGTTATTTTGAAGTATAGATTTAATTACCAAATATTTGTAGATTTTCTAGATATTCTTCTGTTCTAAATCTTAATTTAATTCTGTTGTGATTAGAGAGCATACTCTGTATGATTACAATCACTTTCAATTTAATGAGACTTAAACAAGTCTCAGCATATTGTCAAGCTTAGTGGGTGTTCCAAATGCCCTTGAAAGAATGTGCATTTTACATTTTGTGTATGAAGTGTTTTATAAATATCAATTATGTCAATTTTGTCTTCTCTGTTATTATGGATTTTCCATCCAGTTGCTCTATCAATTACTGAAAGAGGAGTACTGAAATCTCCAACTATAATTGTGGGTTTTTCTATTTCTCCTTGCCAATTCTGTTTTTGCTTCATGTAATTTGAAGCTGCATTATTAGGCATATGCACAAATTATTATTCTTAACCGATTATGCCTTTTATTATTATGAAATGACCCTTTAATTCCTAGAAATATCTCTTATCCTTAAGTCTACTTTTCTCTTATACTAATATAGTTACTACAACTTTCTTTTGTTTATTGGGTACATATTTTTTTTCATTGTTTTACTTTTAACCCATTTGTATCTTTATATTGAAAGTATGTTTCTTGTAGACAACATAAAATTGGGGTTTTCTTTTTTATTTGATCTGATAATCTCTGCTATTTTAATTGAATGGTTTAGAATATTATGTTTAAGGCAATTTTTGATATGGTTATTTTAAATCTTGCTATTTGTTTTTGTTTTCCCACTTATTGTTTGTTTGTTTTTTTCCAGGCTTTTTATGGAATACAGTGATAAGAATTTTTATTATTTATTTTTATCTCTAATATTGGCTTATATTTACAGCTTTTTGGTTTTGTTTTTCTTTGCAATGGTAGTTCTGGTGTTTACAACATACATTGTGTGTGTTTAATTTTATTTTAAAGATGTGGGGTACAAGTCAGGATAGGTTCCTAAATGGTCTATGTACAGATGAAGTTTGGGCCTCCCACTGGTCCTCACTTCGCCTGGTTTAGGATCAGTACCCTTGGTGATGTTATGTGCCCCTCCCTCTCTTCCTCCCCTAGCAGTGTCCCACTACAGACAGTCCCTTTCTTGTAGTGTTATGATAAATGTTCAGGGTACACTTATGAGGAGAACATATGGCATTCAGTTCTTTGTTGCTGTGATAGATCACAGAGTATGATAGACTCTAAATCCATCCAAGTTGCTGCAAAGTTCATAATTTTGTCCTTCTTTATGATTGCATGATATTTTATCATGTATATGTACAACATTTTTTTATCCAGTCCATTTTCGATGGGCAGCATGGTTGGCTTCATGTTTTTGCTATTGTGAATAATGCTGCAATAAACATGCGTGTGCAGATATCTTTTTTATAGAATGATTTGAGTTCCTCCAGGTATGTTCCCAGAAGAGGGATTGCTGGATCATATGGAAGGTAGATTTTTAGATCTTTTAGGAATCACCACACTGTTTTCTACAAAGGTTGTACTAATTTACACTCCCACCAACAGTGTAAAGCGTTCCCTTTTCTCTGCATCCTCTCCAGCATCTGTTGTTTTTTGAGTTATTGACGATGGCCGTCCTAACTGGAGTTAGGTGGTATCTCCGTGTGATTTTAATTTGCATTTCTTTGATGATTAGTGAGGATGAGCATTTTTCATGTATCTATTGGCTGCCTATATGTCTTCTTTTGAGAAGTGTCTATTCATATCCTTTGCTCACTTTTTAATAGGGCAGGTTTGTTTTTTTTTTTTCTTTTTGGCATGTTTGAGTTCCTTGCAGATCTTAGATGTTAGGCCTTTGTCACATACACAGTTGACAAATATTTTTTTCCCATTCTGTGGGCTGTCTCCCTGCTCTCTCTTTTTTTTTTTTTTTTTTGAGTTGGAGTCGCACTGTCGCCCAGACTGGAGAGCAGTGGCCGCTCCCGGTCACCGCAGCCTCAACCTGCTGGGCTCCGGTGATCCTTCCACCTCAGCCTTCCAAGTAGCTGGAATTACAGGCATGCGCTACCATGCCCGGCTGATTTTTTTATTTATTGTAGAGATGAGGTCTTGCTGCCCAGGCGGGTCTCAAACCCACAGGCTCAGGCAATCCACTCACCCAGCTTCCCAAAGGCGCGGGATTACAGGCTGAGCCACCAAGCCCGGCTCTCCCTACTCTCTTGATGAATAACCATTCATATGCTTCGAATTCTCAAATCTGTATCTCTTACCCAGATCTGTCTGTCTCTTCCTCTCTCTCTCTCTCTCTCTCTCTCTCTCTCTCTCTCTCTCTCCCCCCCCCCCCC
>NW_007256989.1:868450-872310 GCF_000164805.1 Carlito syrichta | reverse complement strand
GCCAAGTTGCCCAGGCGGGTCTCGAACCCGTGGGCTCAGGCAATTCACTCACCTCAGCCTCCCAAAGCGCTGGGATTACAGGCTGAGCTACCAAACCTAGCTTGGATATCTTTATATAAATACTTCAAGGCAGCCTCACTCAACATTTTCAATAAGCGTTTCCTCCACATCTGTTCTTCTTCTTACTTCATCTCAGTAAACAATATCCTTATTCACTCAGCTGCCCAAGCTGGAAACTTTAGAGTCAACTTTGACTCCTTCTTCTATATTCTATCAATCCTACATTCCACAAGCATTTTTCAAGTCTGTCTCATGCTCTCCATTCTCACTGCCCAATAACTAGTCCGGCCTACCATCATTACTTGCCTTCATTCCTACAACAGTCTCCTAGGTAGTCTCACACCAGAGTTTTTGTTTTTTTTTTTTTGCTAAAGTTAGAGCCTTAATGTGAATGACATGGAACTAAGAAGACCTGGAATTAGAATATTCAGATGGATCCACTAAGGCATATTCATACATGATAATTTTCCTACTCAAGAGTCTGCTGCCCTCAACTCCTGTAACTATCTCCACAACTCTTCTTACTCTGAGAAGAAATGGTTTCCTTACCAGAAGAGTTGCAGGACCTGGCTAATCTGTACTAGCAGGAATCAGTGAAACAAGTTTAGGAGTAGATCTTGAGGTGGCTAGCGTGTAGGTCTTGGGTCTTATGTCAATAACCACTAGAGAGTATCCACAAAAGAGGAGTCAGGAAGCAACCAGGTGAACAGGGCAATTTGTCTAGTGGATTGGCCAGTGGGTGTCCTCATTCATTCAAGTGTTTGTACAATGGTCTCCTCATCAGAGTAACCAGAGTATCAGGGCTGGTGGCTGCATACGGGCTCCAGTGTAGATTCCCTCTCACCACAGCTTGTTTAGCCATTATCTCTGCTGGGAAGAGAGGGATTACAGAATGTCAGACTGGACAGGCTAGGGCTTACTAATATGGGAGAACTGCCTCATCATTTGTGATTGATCATTCTGGCAAGGACACCTACAGCTAGTAATACTGGGGTGACTCCCTGAAGCTTTAACATGATGATGGCCTTTTGCGGGTGGAATTGATGTGGTAAAACTATATTTACAAGTATTGAGGATAGGATTTGAAGTCTTAAGGACATGAGAAAGGTAGACTGCATTTGTTACCTGAGACCACCACCTGATTATTATTTCTAGAAGGGACAGAGGATATTACCTCCACTAAGACAATAAAGAGTGTTCTAGAAAGGGGGAAGCTAGCATCCTTAAGCAGTTTAGGGGTGGCTAAATTCTGTAGGCCTGGGCTGACAGTAAGAGATGCTGCTATGGAACTGGGCCCCATAACGTCAATGTGAAGTACTCTATGAAAAAGATACCTGCATACTCATGATTATTACAGCATTGTTCACAACAGCAAAAATATGGAACCAACCACACTGCCCATCAAAAGATGAATGGATTTTTTTAAAAGTGATACATACATGATGGAATATTATGCAACCATAAAGAAGGACTAAATTATGAACTTCACAGCAACTTGAATGGACTTAGAATCTATAATACTGAGTGATCTATCACAGAAACAAAGAACTGAGTATCACATGTTCTCACTCATAAGTGGACCTTGAAAAATTATTGTAATACTATAAGAAAAGTATTGGCAGTAGTAGGAAATTGCCAGGGGTGGGAGGCAGGGATTGGTAGTAGTGAGAATCTGCCGGGAGAGGGGAGAGGCACACCTCATCGACAAGGATACCTGCAGAATGAACATTTGTATACCTAACCCTGATCTGTACCCCACATCTTTAAAATTAAAATTTTTTTTTTAATAGTGAGAGTTCCAGAATAGCCTAGGCCAGGGCCAGCACTTAACCACCTTGCCAATGATATGGTGAAAATCATTGCTGCAATGGACAGTACAACTGGAATAGAAACTAGAGCCCAGGGCTCTGTGGCTATGACTAATAGACTACTGTGTTTCCAGGTGAGAGATAGATGGCTAACATATTTGGGTTTTGCTTGATTTATACAACAAGAAAAATTCACGCACTGGCCCAGCAGAAAGCTGAGAGCCACTACAGTGCAAAATTAAGCAAGCATCCTGCACTTGGCCATATCATCTGGCAGATCTAACAATGCTAGAGAATAACCATGGCAAATAAGACTGACCTTCTGGCAAGCCTCAATGAGAGATTCATTACACAGACTCCCTAGCATTCTGGAACAAGGCCAAGTTTTCTCCGCTAGAGAGTGACTTACTATTTGAAAAGCGGCTCCTATTGTGCTACTGAGCCTTAGTAAAGACTGAGCACCTGATCTTGGAACATTGATTATGTAACTGAAACTGCCTACCACTATTTGAGAATTGTCAGATATACCAAGTTAGAGCTTCCAGTGAGTGCAGCAGCAAACCATTCTATGATGAAGCCTGAGCACATCCAAATAACTTACATAAACTGGTGGCCAAAAGTCATCTACTCTCCAGGTCTTTCTCTCTCTCTCTCTCTCTCTCTCTCTCTCTCTCTCTCTCTCTCAATGCACACCTACGCCATTATGGTGGGTTCCCCAAAACTAACTCACAGAGGAGAAAAACGCCATGTTGGTGTGTCTTAAAAATAGAATGTTGATCCCTACTGCACCACTATGAGGTGGCAGAGCTATGAGCAGAACAGTGATCATTTACTTCATATGGAGAAAAGGTGGTCCAAATTTGGAATATATCCTTGGCCAAATGATTTGGCTAGAGTTCAGGGACCCAGAAGGAGCAGGATTAAATTATTGGAGACAGAGATTTACAGATGATTGTGGATAGACCTTTTGAGGATGGGAATAACAGTGTGTGGGTCTCATGCCTTTTGTCAATACCCGCTAGAGAGTAAACAACACAGAAGAGTCAGGAAACAACTAGGTGAATAGGACAATTTGTCTAGTGGATTGGCCAGTGGGTGTCTTCCTTCATCTGAGTATTTGTACAATGGTCTCATCATCAGAGTAACCAGAGTCTCGGGGCTGGTGGCTACAAGTGGGCTCCAGTGCAGATTCCCTCTCAGTAAAGCTTGTTTAGTCATTATTCTGCTAAACAGCCACCCTGTCGGGCAGCAGACTAACAGTAGGTCCTCAGTATGGAACTATCCTAAGTAGAAACAACCAGCTTCTTGGTGGGTAGGCAGTTGCACTGGATCCCTTCCAACGTGAAGAAACTGATACCTATTCATTATGTAGTATCTATGCCAGCACTACCCTCTAAGAGTTTATAGAATAACTGGTTCATACCCTTGGGATCCTACATAAGATTGCCTTGGCCCAAGGGATCCATTTGATTGAGAAATGTGTACATCAACATGAGATTCACTGGTCCCTCCATATCCTATCTGTTTCCTGAAAGAAGCTGGTCTGACACTGGTATAGGCTGAATTGTGTCCCTAGTAAGTTCATATTACAAATTCTGCATACTCTGAAGTTTTAACTCCCCATACCTCAGAATGTAACCTTCATTGGAAACAGGGTAGTTGCAGATGTAATTGGTAGATGAGATCATTAATCCAATATGACTATATTCTTATTAAAAAGGGACATTTGAGCTGGGCTCGGTGGCTCAGCCTGTAATCCCGTGCGTTTGGGAGGCTGAGGTGAGTGGATTGCCTGAGCCCGCGGGTTCAATACCCGCCTGGGCAGCGAGACCTCATCTCTACAATAAATCAAAAAATCAGCCGGGCATGGTAGCGCATGCCTGTAATGCCGGCTACTTGGAAGGCTGAGGCAGAAGGATCACCGGAGCCCAGCAGGTCGAGGCTGTGGTGGCCGGGAAGTGGCCACTGCACTCCAGTCTGGGCGACAGAGTG
>NW_007256989.1:834811-868430 GCF_000164805.1 Carlito syrichta | reverse complement strand
GAGTGAGACTCAAAATAAATAAATAAATAAATAAATAAATAAATAAATAAATAAATAAATAAATAAAAGGGACATTTGGACACAGATAGAATGCCATGTAAAATTGTAGTTACAGCCAGGCTCAGCCTGTAATCCCAGGGCTTTGGGAGGCTGAGGTAAGTGGATTGCCTGAGCTCAGAGTTCGAGACCCGCTTGGGCAACTTGGCAAGATCTCATCTCTACAATAAAATCAAAAAATAGCCGGGCATGGTAGCACACGCCTGTAATTCCAGCTACTTGGAAGGCTGAAGTGGAAAGATCGCTGGAGCCCAGTAGGTCGAGGTTGTGGTGGCTGGGAGCATGCCACTGCACTCCAGTCTGGGTGACGGAGTGAGACTCCAACTCAAAAAAATAAAAAATAAAAATAATAATTGTAGTTACATTGCCACAAGCCAAAGGACAGCAAAGGTTGCTGGCAAACCACCGGAAGCTAGGAGAAAGGCCTGAAACAGATTTTCCTTTCCAGTCCTCAGAAGGAACTAGTTCTGCCAACACCTTGACCTCAGACTTCTAGCCTCCAGAACTGTGAGACAATACACTTCTGTTGTTGTAAGCCACTCTGTTATAGCAGCTCTAGGAAACTAATATAGTAATTCAGATACCATGCTGGAATGGCCTATTAAAGACTTAACAAAGGCACAAGTTCATCCTGCAGAATGGGGAAACTATTCTCCATAAGACAGTATCTGCATTGAACCAGTATATGGAACTGTGTCCCAAATAGCTCCAGGGCTTTCTCCAAAGATAGAGGAGGCAGCACACAAGCATAGCCTGGAAGCGTGGGGACAGTCACAGCGTCCAAGGGCAGACCTTAACAAATGCGGTCTGGGCCAGCAAACAAATACCCTAGTGTCTTATCCTTCACATATGCAATTCTGAGATTCAGAAGAATCAAACCTCTGGCACCTACTGCAACAAATGGTGATATTGTACCCTCATATTAACTTTTCCTCCTTCCTTGTCTTATTCTGTCTGCCACCCCCATAGTTTGCTTCCTGGAATCATCACCCAAATAAACTACCGAAGAAGCTTATGTCCACTGAGTCTATCTTAGTCTCTGCTCCTGGAAGAACCCAAACTTAAATGGAAGGTGCCATACACATTATATAGATAGACAATAGATAGACAGACAGATAGACACACACACACACACACACACACACACACACACACACACACACACAGTGCCAAAAACGTATACACATTTTAAGAAAAAAAAATCCGGGCTGAGCTCAATGGCTCAGTCTGTAATCCCAGCACTTTGGGAAGCCGAGGCGAGAGGATTGCCTAAGCCCGCAGGTTCGAGACCCACCCGGGCAACTTGACAAGACCTCGTCTCTACAATAAATCAAAAACTAACCGGGCGTGGTAGCGTACGCCTGGAGTTCCGGCTGCTTGGAAGGCTGAGGCAGAAGGATCGCTGGAGCCCAGCAGATCGAGGCTGCGGTGGCTGCGAGTGTGCCAGTGCACTCCAGTCTGGGCAACAGAGTGAGACTCCAACTCAGAAAAAAAAAGAAAAAGAAAATCTGTTTTAAAATTATAATAATATATATTGACAATAAAAGGTGAATATAAATCATACTTGGTAAATAGTTGGACTGACCAATTCTACTGTCCTGCCTGTAACATGGTGATGCTAGCATTCATTTGATTAATGCCATCTTTTGAGCAAATATGTATACATTTCTGGGCACCGTGTGTGTGTGTGTGTGTGTGTGTGTGTGTGTGTCTGTGTGTGTGTGTGTGTCTGTGTGTGTGTGTGTATGTGTGTGTATTTTTGAGTCAGGGTCTCACTCTGTCACCCAGGCTGGAGTGCAGTGGCATGATCAGGTTTACTACAGCCTCAACCTCCTGAACTCAGGCAATCCTGCTTCAGCTACCTGAGTAGCTGGGGCTATAGACGTGTGCCACCACACCCAGCTAGTTGTTTTTACTTATTTTGTAGAGATGAGGTCTTACTATGTTACCCAGGCTGGCTGGTATTATTTTTGACAAGTGAAAAATCCATCTTGGTCTCCCAAATATTGCAAAACATTCTATTATATCGATTGAGCTTCAGTTACCTTATCTGTGAAATTAGAAGTGTAATCATAATGGAATTTGTCTGTACTGGTGATTTCAAACCACGGGTTTCTGGTAGATAATGGTCATGCTTTCATGCTCATTTTGTACATATCTATACTTCTTTTGAATATAGAATGATGAATTTAACACATTCTTTGAACCAATAATGAATTTTCAAAGCTTAACATTAGGTGATTTTGAGTCCCTCTAGAAAAAAAAAGTTTGGAATAAATATTAATATTCAACATAGTAGTATAATGTAGATAAAGTTGGTTTCAAAAGCAAACATTCAATATCTTAATATGTTTTACATAAATTGATTACAAATCACATGACTACTACTCAGTGATATGAACTGAAACACAAGGATTCTAAACTTTTTTAAAGCTTTTTCTACTCCCACCACTAGGTGATTCTCTATACCCAAGAAAGTCTTTGAAAATAAACTATTGTTCCACACCCTGACTCACTGCCTTCTCTCCTTTAATCTTTGGGTTTCTCTCTCGGTCTAATAATGTTCGTGTTTACTCTCTTTTTAGAATAACATTTACTTGTAAGGAAAATACAAGAAAAAGCAATGGTCCATAATCCTAATGTTTATACAATATTTCTTATTAACAAGATCACAAAATAATCATTCATATGATAAGAAATTTTTTTAAATGAAAAAAAGGGCCGGGCTCAGTGGTTCAGCCTGTAATCCCAGCACTTTGGAAGGCCGAAGCGAGTGGATTGCCTGAATCCGTGGGTTCGAGACCTCCCAGGCAACTTGGCGAGACCTCGTCTCCACAATAAATCAAAAATGAACCAAGCGTGGTAGCACGTGCCTGGGGTTCCGGCTACTTGGAAGGCTGAGGCAGAAGGATCGCCAGAGCCCAGCAGACTAGGCTGCGGTGGCCAGGAGCAGCCACTGCACTCCAGTCTGGGCAACAGAGTGAGACTCCAACTCAAAAAAAAAAAAAAAATTTAAACAGATAAAACATCATCATTATGGAATCAATTACTTTACAGAAATTTAAAACATTCTTACAATTCTTGTAACAGTAACTTTTATAAAATAATTTATATATTTTAAAAATTTCAGTGTACTTCTTAGAAAAAAAGCTTACTTATTTTTTATTTTTTCCAAAGTGTTAAAATCAATATTTACTATATTTTTCCTTTCTGCGTTGGAAACTTGATCCTCAAAGAAAGTGACTTGTACCAGTCCATGTTTCCAAAAAGACAATGATATAGCCAAAAATAAGTCTTTCAACTTGCAAGACAAGTTTGCTCAAGAAGATAAAAATTTTTATCATCACATGACTGAGTTAAAGATCAATTTGTCTATATCTCACTTCTAATAATATAAAAATAGTTTTAATCCAGGTGTTAGATTAACTGTGGAATAAAGTGCATAGTTTTCCTGAGCTCTCTGACTAGGAGTCTTGACATCTTGGAATGCAAGTGAAGGAATTCTCTAACCCAAGAATAAAACTTTAGTGTCTCTAAAATAATATGGAAAACCTTTTTAAAAATGCTTAACTTGGCCAGGCATGGCGGCTTACATGTATAATCTCAGCACTTTGGGAGGCGGAGGCGAGAAGATTGCCTGAGCCCAGGGGTTTGAAACCAGCCTGAGCAACATGGTGAAACCTTGTCTCTACAATAAATCAAAAAACTTAGCTGGGCATGGTGGTGCACGCCTGTAGTTCCAACTACTTGGAAGGCTGAAGCAGAAGGATTACCTGAGCCCAGCAGGTCAAGGTTTCAGTGGTTGTGAGAGTGCCACTGCACTTCAGCCTGGGTGACAGAGTGAGACTCTGACTAAAAAAAAAAAAAGCTTAATTTGAAACTATATCTAGTTCTGTTTAATAAGTTTGAAGTATAGCCAGGCGTGGTAGCGTGCGCCTGTAGTTCCAGCTACTTGGAAGGCTGAGGCGGAAGGATCGCTGGAGCCCAGCAGGCCGAGGCTGCGGTGGCCGGGAGCAGCCACTGCACTCCAGTCTGGGTGACAGAGTGAGATTCCAACTCAAAATAAATAAATAAGTTTGAAGTATATTACAGATATCCATTCTATGAAGCACCTCTGTGGTGTCCATACTTCCTGGTTGACTTCTAGTTTCCTGACACCTTTCTGGTTTAACATGTATCCCAGAGTGGTTGCTGTTGTTGTTTTAACAAAATATTATTATTAATAGTTGCATTAAAATAAGCCAGGACCGGTTTGGCAGATGACTTTGTTCTTCCGTGTAGTAGCATGGTCTTCTCTAATAGTGTGTGAAGTACAGTAAACATTTAACAAATGGTTATATCTGAAGTATTGGTGATAACCCCGTTCACTTTTCCTAAACCTTTCTTACACAGGTAACTAATGCCTCCATTTTAAGGCTAGCTACAGCATGCCGGCTGGAAAAAAGAAAGTGTGGTTGCCGACAGGGGTTTGGGACAACTAACTTCTAGGCCCAAGGAATGTGGGCGACCTGTTTGTTGCTGCTGCTCCTGGCAGCCATCTGGCCTATGAGTCACTTGAGCCTTCATCCCAGGTAAAGACCTGCAACATGATGAAGCCACAAGGCTGCAAGTCTGCTGGACAGTGGGGTCAGTGTGAAATGTGGGAAATTAGAGCTTTGGTGAATGTGAAATATACTCAGGAAACCAAGGTTAAGCATGTCTATCACAGAGCTTACCTAAAATGATGTGAACAATCCTGCTAAAATGGTTTTATCATATATTAGCTTGGGTCAATCTACAATTATTTATTTACCTCATCATTTAATAACACTTGTCAAAAATTTGGCAATGAATTCTGTCAGCAAGAAACAGCTCAAGAAACAAAACAAAGCAAAAATGAGTGTTTAATGAAAAATTAAATACAGAATTTTTGTTTCTCAGTAAAGTTGATGATGAACATAAAAGGTGCATAAAATGGTTGCAAATATTTACCATCCACTTTGGGAACTGTAGTAATGAAAATTAGAAGACATAAATGTGCTAAAGAGGCCCCAGATTTTACTTCCAACTTTAGATGTTATTTTAAGGTTTTCTTGGACAGGTATGAAATATGAAGCAATCACTGGTAATGTGTTTGGTTTAATTAACAGAACTCTGCGAACACCTCATGATTCCTGTTTTTGTATGTCACCAGATGCTTCAAATTAAAAATTAACTAATTCCAATAACTGTTCAATTTTTTTCATAAAATTCATGGAGTCAAAGCTTTTAAAAGTTCATCTGACTGCTATTGCAAATTCAGCAACAAAATTTTAGCACTGAAGATAAAATTATTTGTTTTGTGAAGATTATACAAATGCAATTTCTTATGGTGCACACATTATATTTCTTATTAATAAATTTCTTTCTAAATAAGAAACTTATAAAGCAGAAATGTTCCAGGAGGCTTTTCGAGAATTGCGATTATTAAAAACAATTTGGAAACAAGCTGGGAATAGTGGTATGTGCCTATAGTTCTTGCTACTTCAAAGGCTGAGGTGGGAAGATTACTTGGGCCCAGGAGTGCAAGTCCAAGCTGGGCAACATATTGAGACTCCATCTCTCTTAAAAACAACAACTTGGAACAGGGAGATAGTAAAATTTGTAATACAAAATCAAGGGAAGAATTGAATAAATTAAAAGAGAATTTAATAAATGTACAGCATTTAATTTTGAAATTCTATAATTATACCTTAGAATAACTGAACCTGTAGAATAATATTTTATAAAGTTCTTTGTTTTTATTTCATCAATGTATGTTCTGTGCCACAATGGAATGACATTGCAAAAACCAACGATTGTGAAGCACCTATATACAGAATTTTTTTTTTTTTAGTAGGAGTCTCACTCTGTTGCCCAACTGAAGTGTAGTGGCACACTCAAGGTGACAGAGGCCTCGACCTGCTGGGCTCAGGCAATCCTTTAGCATTCCATGTAGCTGGAACTACAGGTACTCACCACCATGTCCCACTAAGTTTTTTGATTTAGAGACGAGGTCTCACCAAGTTGCCTAGGCTGGTCTCGAGTCCATGGGCTCATGCAATCCTCTCACCTCTGCCTCCCAAAGTGCTGGGATTACAGGCATGAGCCACCATGCCTGGTTATACAGAATATTTTAAAGAAATAGAGACAACTGAAAAGTTTTGTCTTGCAAAGCTATTTGTTAAAGATAACTACTCAGAAATAGGAGATATCTGTATAAATGCTTATGTTAAAAGATTTACGAATTTCAAAATAAAAAGAATAGAATTGAGAATTTTCTCTATTTAGGTGAATTTATTCTGAAATTACCATGAGCCTCTCTACCTGAAGAAAAAGTAATATCTCAGTTGAAAATATTGTGGGCTAACAGCAAAGTCATAGAATCAACCTATATCTATCAACAGTGGATTGGATAAAGAAAATGTGGGTACCTGTACACCGTGGAATATTACAGCGTCTTTAAAAAAAAAAAAAGAATGAAATCATGTCCTGGGCAGCAACATGGATACAGGTAGAGGCCATTATCCTAAGTGAATTAATACAGAAACAGAAAAACAAATACTGCATGTTCTCACTTATAAGTAGCAGCTAGACAATGGCTCACGTGGACATAAAGATGAGAACAATAGTCACTGAGGATGCCCAAAGGGAGGAGAGAGGGAGGGACAACAAGGGTTGAAAAACTACCTCTTGGACTTGGAGAGACAAAGGCAAGAGGATTGCTTGAGCCCAAGGCTCTGAGAACAGCCTGGGCAACTTGGCGAGACCTTATCTCCACAAAAAATCAAAAAATAAGCCGAGTGTGGTGGTGCCTACCTATAGTTCCAGCTACTTGGAAGGCTGAGGCAGAAGGACTGCCTGAGCCCAGCAGGTAGAGGCTGCAGTGGCCAAGAGAGTGGCACTGCACTGCAGCCTGGACGACAAGAGTGAGACTGTGACTAAAAAAAAGAAAAGAAAAGAAAAACTACCTGTCGGATACTATGTTCACTCTTTGGATGGTGGGTTCTTTAGAGGCCCAAACCCCAGCATCACCTGATGTAACAAACCTGCACATGTACCCCTTGAATCTAAAAAAATAACTAAATAAATAAAAACTGAAAAATATTGTAGACTGGAAAGTAGAATCAGTTAATGATTGTGCCAATTTTATGAAAAAAGTAAAATAAGACCATATTGAAAAAATGCACTCATGGAAATATCTCAGTAGCAGAATATTAGCAAAAAACATAGCTAAGAAACCAAATAAAGTACATGAAATGTACCAACAACAATTATTTTGCTTATATTATTTTTATACTCAGATAATCAAAATAATTGTTTCAAGATGTTGCTTTAATATACATGGGTAACACATTTTTAGGAAAGACTTTTTTTTTCTTTTTAAAATATTTTATTTTAAAGATGTGGGGGGTACAATTCAGGGTTAGGTATACAAATGTTCATTATGCAGGTACCCTTGTTGATGAGGTGTGTCCCCTGCCCGCGGCAGTTTCCCACTACTGCCAATCCCTTTCTTATAGTATTATGATAATTGTTCAACGTCTGCTTAAGAGTGAGAACACACAGTACTCTGTTCTTTGTTTCTGTGATAGATCTCTGAGTATGATAGACTCTAAATCCATCCAAGTTGCTGCAAAGTCCATGTTTGCCTTCTATATGGATGCATAATATTCCATTGTGTATATGTACCACATTTTTTTATCCAGTCCAGCTTCAATGGGCAGCATGGTTGGTTCCATGTTTTTGCTATTGTGAATAGAGTTGCAACAAACCTGTGTGTGCTGGAATCTTTCTGGTAGAATGACTTGAGTTCCTCCGGGTGTGTTCCCAATAGAGAGATTGCTGGGTCATATGGAAGGTCAATTTCTAGTTCTTTCAGAAATCACCACACTGTCTTCCAAAGAGGTTGCACTAGTTTGCGTTCCCGCCAGCAGTGTAGAAGCATTCCTTTTTCTCTGCATCCTCGCCAGCATCTGTTGTTGTTTTATTAATGATGGCGATTCTTACTGGGGTTAGGTGATATCTCAATGTAGTTTTGATTTGCATTGGAAAGACTATTTTTTAAGCTATCCTTCTGTCTCAGCCTCCCTAATGACTGGATGACAGATATGAGACACCATACCTAGGAAAAATGGTTTTTAATGGAACTACTTTATAGATCCAACAATATTTAAAAATCTGTTGGTCAACAAATAAATCTGCTACAAGTTATAAATTTGTAATAATTTGGGGCTCCCTTTTATTCTCAAAATATCTTAATTTGGCAACTAAATTGTATGGGGGGGGATCACTATTTATTTATTTATTTAGAGTCGAAGTCTCACTCTGTCACCCAGCCTGGAATGCATTGGCACACTCACAGTTACCACAGCCTCGACCTGCTGAACTCAGGCAATCCTTCTGCCTCAGCCTTCCAAGTAGCTGGAACTACAGGTCGCTGCACCATGCCTGGCTAACTTTTTGATTTGCCAATTTGTCCAGACTGGTCTTGAACCCCCAGGCTCAGGCAACCGCCTTACCTCTGTCTCTCAAAGTACTGGGATTACAGGCATGAGTCAACACACCCAGCCGGGTCACTCTATTTTAATCTCAAGTTTGAGCTTACACAGTTAAATCATTCTTTCCTTAATTGGTGAGAATAATTCTGGAATATTTTTAAACGGATTTGGATGGAGGTCCTTTTGCTATTATTTTAGGCTATAGGATATTGAAAAAACAGCCAGAGAATGTAACATTTTAAATATGTCTCAGTTGATTCTAAGCAAAACATAAGCCTACACATCAGGGTTGCATAGGTGTAACTCCCTGAATTTTTTTTTTTTTTTTGAGTCAGTCTCACTCTGTCCCCCATGCTGGAGTGCAGTGGCACAATCTTGGCCAAAGTAGCCTTGATTGGCTGGGCTTAGGTAATCCTTCCACCTCAGTCTTCCAAGTAGCTGGAACCACAGGTGTGAGCCATCACTACCAGTTAATTTTTTTATTTACTGTAGAGACGAGGTCTTGCCATGTTGCTCAGGCTAGTCTCCAACCCCTGTGCTCAGACAATCCTCTCACCTCGGCCTCCCAAAATACCAAAACTACAGGTGTGGGCCACTGTGCCTGGCCGCTCCTTGAATTTTAAGGAGCAGTTAGGGTGATCAATCTGACTATACGACCAGCACTGAGAGGTTTGTTCAGTGCTAAAACTGAGACAGTCCCAGACCAACCAGGAATAGTGGTCTCCCTACATGTTAGGTGAATTCGACCCCACCGCCCATGTGATTAGCAGAGGACTTGATAGCAAGTGGAGAAGGAATATCCAATATACCGAGCCTCTGAGCCTGGCTGTAGAAAAGCTGCTCTTTGCCTTTAGTACAAATAGACAACAACTTTTGTGACTCCCTAATATTCCATCATCACTTCTCAAACCAGAAAAACCCTAGACAAATATCTTACAATGATTCAATTTCCCCTTTGTCCCAGAGGAGTCCTGACTCCAGCTTCTTCCAACCCTAAAACTACTCCCGCTTCTGAGAGTAGATGCAATATTTGAACAGCATCTGGGGCCTGTCTGACTTCATGGGGATCCAGCTCCTGGTGTATCCACCAGAAAAGCTGAGCATTGAAACTCAACATCTAGTTCAATGCCAGGCACATAGTACATTTCCAATAACTATATGTAGAACAGACTGTACTCTCCCAACTATCTGGTAAAAGAAAGTTGTCAGGAAAGGAGGAGAAAGAAAGCATTGGAGAATACCTGTTTTCCTTTCTGATCCACCCAAGAGCTCAGTAGACAAGGTGAAGTACAGATGAACCGCAATTAAACTAAGGAAAAACTTTATTTATTTCTGTCTCTTCTACATGCTAGGAAATAGAGGAGTAGCTGAAGAAATCCACCTTTTCTCTCTCCACCTTTTTTCTCTTTTCTCGTTCTCTTTTCTCTATAGTATCATTTGGTCAAGTACCCGAGAGATAAAGATTATACAATTACCCCCTTATATTTCTTTTCTTTTCATTCTCTCTCTCTCTCTCTTTTTTTTTTTAGACGAAGCTTGCTCTGTCATCCAGGCTGGAGTTCAATGGCTCTATCATACTTGCGGGCTTGAAATCCTGGGCTTAAGCGAGTTTTCTGTCTCAGCCTCCCAAGTAGCTGGCACTACAGACATGTGCCACCATGCCTGGCTAATTTTTAAATTTTTTTAGAGACAGGGGTCTCATCATATTGTCTAGGCTAGTCTCAAATCCCTGGTCTCAAGTGATCCTTCTGCCTCAGACTCGACCACCCCCTTATATTTCCTTCCAGGAGAATTTATTCCAGGAATTCTAGAACCAGAAAACAGGAATGCTTCAGTATTTTTAAGACAATTAACCAACACTTTTCAGGTTTATATGATTCTTTAATGGCCAAGAGAAAAGGCATTATTTCATGAAAAATCAGATATAACAGAATATGTATTCGGGCAATGTAAAGGTGACCTGCTGACCATAGTGGTTGAGGAGTGGTTTTGTTACCTTCTAGATCCCTAACTAGTCTGACAACCAGGAAGCATCACAGCCCAGAGGTGTAGGAATCAAACTGAAGAATAAGCCACAGGACTACAACTTATCAGCTATGAGACATTCAGCAAATTACTCAACCTCTCTTCACCCTTACCCACCTAACAGTGTTGCTATGAGGATGACGCAAAATAATCTGTGTAAAGCTCTTAACACCACGCCACATGGTGAATGCTCAGAAGATAGCTATTGGTACTTACTGTTCTGGGTAGGTTGTGTTGTCTAATCACCTGTAATTTCTACTGGGAGAACAAGGTGATTTTTACACTTCATAGTAAGTTTATAAGGTGTATTAACCACAGAAAATGCTATGCACTGAGTTGATTGTTGCCCAATTTGATGAGTCAGATTGTTTGTGTTTTTTTTTTTCACTTCTGTGTTGAAAATAGAAATTTAGGTCAATGTTTTGCTTCAGGCAGAAAAGTCTTCTTATTTGGTTACCTGTTTAAGATGAGAAAGTAGTACCTCTTAATGTCTGGCCACTTATCCACCCCATGGCTGATGTTAATAGATTTTCTTTGGGAACCACAAGCAGAAATTTTAGGACAGTCTTTACATGGGCCTTCAAGGAAGTAGAGATTAAAATTTAGTTTAGAATCTCTTATCTACAAATCCACCTGAAACAAAAAATTTAAAAACCCAGAACACTAGAATTCTTCCATTGAATTAATAGACAATTTATGTTTGTGGCAGCTATCCTAGATTAGAATTCATTCCTTCATTCAACCTGTGATTCAGTCTCAGGGAACTCTTCACAGTGGAAGACACATTTGATGAGAATCTTGAGGAAGACTAGAAACAGCCAAGGCCGACTTTCAACTAAGAGGCACTAATCTAAAGAATTGCTCTAATAGGCTTCAAGGTAGCTGATGATCATACAAGCCTCATTATTAGTAAACATGAATCTAATTCATCAGCTCAACATCTTAAGGTATTGCAAGCCAACTCAAGAAAGGTGAATTGCCTATTGTCATTTCATTTCATTTCTTTGTTTTGTTTTGTTTTGGAGTCTTACTCTGTCACTCAGTCTGGAGCATGATCACTGCTCACCACAGCCTCGATCTCCCCAGTTCAGGTGATCCTTCTGCTTCAGCCTTCTGAGTAGCTGGAACTACAGCCATGCGCCACCATGCCAGGCTAAATTTTTTATTTCGTGTAAAGATGAAGTCTAACTATGTTGCCCAGGCTGGTCTCATACTCCTGGTCTCAAGCAATCCTTCCACCTCAGACTCCCAAAGTGCTGGGATTACAGGCATGAGCCACTGCGCCCAGTCACCTATTGTCATTTCTATTAAGTGGCATACCTTTAACAAAATTAGCAGATTTTCATTTTTTCAGTCTTCTCCCTAGTGCATAAAACTGGGTGCTGGCTTAATAACCTTAGGCCATAAAGTACTGTAACATGTTGGCTCATGCTGGGTGGCAACAGGTTTGTTTTTCATGATTATGTAATCTGAATTCCTTTCCAAGAAAGGATTTGAAAATGAGTTACTAAATTGGATTGCCAGCAAGCATAGTCCAAATAAATGCACATGTATGTTAATCACAGTAAGCTCAGATCTTTCCTCTCAAACTGCCACCCCACCTGCACACCTCTACAAGTTGGTAGACCATACATCAAATGTGACCCATGAGAGATGTTGTCCAGTAGTTGGCTGAGGTGTTCATAAAGCATTAAAATGCCTAGTAAGAATTTTTAGAGAGGATATTTGATCTGCTGTCTTAAATAGCAACCTAATCAGCCAGGCAATCTGGGCAATTTGTACACTAGTACCCATATTAGATTTGCTTTAAAAACTAATATGGTGTTAAAATGCTGTGTAAAGGCTGATAGTAGAGTGGGTTCAAAGACTTTAGGTGCCAGGTGGGTATTTATTGACTAGAATGCTATTTAGAAAAGAGGTTCACATTGTTCTTCACTTCCAGAACAAAACTTAAAACCGAGCAAGTAACTGCTTGGAGTTCTGCATTCCATACTCCTGCGACTCACAAGCAAACTTCCTGTTCCTTCTTGGCTGGCAGACCTGAATGCCAGGCGATGAATGGTTTGATTCTTATAGTGGGAGAATCTGCCATGGCTTTCAGCCCTCAAGGTTCTGAGTGCCAGGCCAGGTGTTATTACAAAAAAAAATTCCTCCCGGAGATTTGGATTTTACTTCATCATAACAGAGCAGGAGCACAGACTGAGTTAAGCATGTGGGCAAAGATCATATCTAATGAAGATCCACATGCCCATAGGTATCCTGAAAAGGAATGCTTCAAAATAACCAAGAACCAAACTTGGTAAACTTTAAACATTCCCTGGGATCTTCTTGGTAGCCTTCAGGAATTAAGGAAAAAAGAAGGGGAAGGGAGGATGGACAGTGGAGAGGAAGAGAAATAGGAAGGAGGGGAAAATGACAAGATTCTTGGGCCAACATATTTTTTTTTCCTGGAGGAAATGGCAGACTTTTTCAAGTGATATAATAATTCTGTGCTCTCCTTCGCAGCGCATACATGTACACATGGCCATGTTTATTATGAGCTGAAAGTGAAAGACTAGGATTTCCTCCACTGCCTTCACCAGCTAGTGCTATATTAGATGGGCCCAAGTCAGTACCTACTAGAAACTGTGGGTAAAGGAGATAAGTTGTAACTCTGGCAGAGAGAGAGAGAGAGAGAGGAATTTCAGAACTTGTCCTTGTTTGGAGTAGATATGAGTCTGCTTTCAAATTTAACTGGAAAACCAATTAAAAGAATATTAGAACACCAGTTATTCAACTAGCATGCCTAAATGAATTGCTTAGGAAAAACTGTTAACATTTTCCTTTTTTGTCCTGCTGTTCTAGCAATTTAAAAGATCTTATGGCAAAAGTACAGAATCTTGAAGTGAGGTAGCGGGGACAGGATGGATGGAGGGGCAGAGAGAGTTTAACTCAGCTGAATTGGGGACTAATTTCCTTGGCAGTTCAAAAGTTCTTAATGAAGGCATTCTGCCAGAAAGTACGAGCACAGGCCACTACCCAGTCATGCTGAGACCTGTCCCTGACCCTCAGAAAAAGAGAAGACTTATATCTATCACCTCTGAGGCAACCCCTCCCTTGGGCAGGGCCGTTCCCTACCTGAACCTTCTTGAGCCTTCCCCAGTGCTCCATCACCACCGACCTTTTGTGCCCTCTCTCAAACTATGGTTGGAATTCTCTCTCCCCACCTCTCTTGAACCCAATCCTTTACCTCCTTCCAGGCCCAGCCCCAGGTTCTCCAAAAAGTCTTATTCTGTAAAAGACCTCAACTCACTACGCTCTCCTTTCTGCATGCCATCATCAAGTTGCTACAATTTTCACTGTTTCTGGTAGAAGTTTTGAGCTAGCTGGTCAACTAAAGACAAAAGGCTTTTCATTCCTGCTGTACTTATTCTTAAAAAAAAAAATTATGTTCTCTCTGCCTGACTTTTATCATTGTTTACTGTACCCACAGAATGTAACTGATGGACTTTTCACTGCTGTTGCATCCAGGCAATGTGTTATTTCAACTTCTCAATCCACTGCACATCAACCCAAGCCCATATTTGGTTTTTGCAGAAGTTCTCTGACAGCTGAATTTAAAAGCAGTCCAAAAGAATGGAAGCTATTTCTCCAACAAGGACAGGATGAACCAAGGAAGAAATCAGTACATAGAAAGTATATTACATTACTTGCATTCCTTTACTCTGGGGGACATATGCAGAGGGATAACATACATAAACTTTTCAGAAATCTGCTCTAAAGACACTAGGGAAAACCTTTTCTCTATTATCTTCAAGGTTTCTTTTGAAAAATAAAGCTAGTAATGTTTTTCTACTTAGACTTCTCTAAGTTTTAACATCTCCCTTTAATATAATAGAAGTGGATATAGAGAATAGAGCTTCCATGAGAGATAAATAATTCTTTCTCATGAGTGTAGACTTCTCTACCTAGGGAAGTCTAAAGGAAATTGAGTGCAGTCAACCTGCAAGGGTGAGCAGAGGTCATTGAAACGCACTGATAATTCACAATCTCATTTCCACTTCATTAATTCCAACCCCTGTTCCCTTCCATTGGCACTTCTAAAGAAAAGCAAAGTAGACCAAATTGAAGATAATATCCTGTCCCCATTCCCACCTTCTCCCACCACTGAGTGTTCAGGGTGGATGGAAGATCATCACAAGGAGGAGGCACAGCCAGTGACCCACATGATTCATAACCCAGCTTGTCTCCTCTCTACCACTTAAGTGTGCAAAGATTGCAGGCAGATTTCACTTATTTAATATTGATACGAATTAATATGAAAAACATGTCTAGCCTTGGTCTGCTTCCAGTTTGTCAATACCTCAGATCTTGCCAAGTTTGGAAACCTCAGCAGAATTGTTGTTCAAGAAGTCACCCAACTGTAGGTAGTAAACATATTTTCTATTTTCACTCTCCTTGTCATTCTTTGGTAAGGGGGGATCTTTGCGTTGCTATCTGTAGGATACGCCTATTAATTATTGCCCACACTGGAAAGCGATTGAGGCTGTCTTTCTCAAATGTTTTCCTCAGCCATTTTACAGAGTGTACTCTTCCTATTGTTATAGAAGAAGGAGAATGCTTCATTGTTAAAAGTAATTACAGGGAAGCTATTTTTTTTGCAAGGAAAATTTCAGGATTTACAAATACTAAAAAAGGTATATGGCTGCTAATTTGGGGAACATCAGACATTAAATATTCTGGAATAATCAGTCTCAAGTACAGAAAAGACTACTTAGAATCATAGGAATCCATGGAGAAAGAGTAGAAAATTAAAGGAAAAAATAAAAAATAGAGACTAGAAGGAAAAGGAGTCAGAGAAGGTATTTTTCTGAAGGCAGGCTGACTCCGAACTGTGAATTCAACCGACTTCACTGTCCCCTTTTTCTTTTCTTACCAAGACCTGCTTAGAATTCCCAGTAACAGGGTAACTGTCACAGTGATTTGTGGAGTTTTCAATTTGATGGTATTCGGTGCTTAAATATTATCTCTAATTGACAAAGTGTTGAACTGAAAAAAATACAGGCATGGGGGAGTTCATAAAAGCAATTCCCTAGCCCAGAAATTCTATTGCATATCAAGAGTATCTCAGTCCAACCCTGGGAATAGCAATAAAGAAAATAATCTAGGCTCTTATCAAGATACTGGTATGAGGAAGTAAGATGCACATGCCAACTACATAAAAATGAAGATTAAAAAGAGTCAAATCTTTCTAGCAGGGTGTGATTGGTTAGTTTTATCTGTCAACTTGTCTAGGCTAGAGTACCCAGTTATTCAATCAAACACTAATCTAGGTGTTGCTGTAAAGGTATTTTATAGATCTGGTTAACATCTACAAGCAGTTGACTTTAAGTAAAGGAGATTATCCTGGATAATGTAGATGAGTCTCATCCAAACAGTTGAAAGTTTGCCTTAAGAACAAAACTGAAATTTCTCTGAGGAAGAGAAGCAATTCTGCCTCAAGATTGCAGCATCAACTGCTGCCCAAGAATTTCTAGCCTACTTGCCTGCCCTACAAATTTCAAACTTGCCAGCCCCCACAATGTATAAGCCTCTATTTCTCTCTCTCTCTCTCTCTCTCTCTCTCTCTCTATCATCCATCTGCCTATCTGTCTGTTTATTCTACTGGTTCTGTTTTTCTGGAGAACCCTGATACAGAGAGTTGAACAGAAAGGCCTGAGGAAGAGATATTTAAACTGAGCTTTCAACGGATTAGGAGCCA
This sequence comes from Carlito syrichta, assembly GCF_000164805.1. Lineage (NCBI taxonomy): Eukaryota > Metazoa > Chordata > Mammalia > Primates > Tarsiidae > Carlito > Carlito syrichta. The sequence continues at coordinate 852,110 of NW_007256989.1, read as the reverse complement.
ATGATGTGAAAAGCAGAGGTTAACCATGTCCCTTACAAAAGGTAGAGCATACCCAAAAGTCCTGGGATAGAAAAGAGATTGGCAGAAATAAGGACATGAAAAAGAAATCAAGATGTCCTAGGCACACTGCACACAAAAGATGTCCAGAAATGAGGTTGGAGAGGTTTTCAGAGGTCAGGTCATGCAGGACTCATAGCAAAATATTTGGGCTTTTCTTTTTTTCAAATCACTATTAAGAAGCCATTGAAGATTTTTAACCTGGAGAAAAATAGCTGTTTGATAGAGGAGAGATTGGAGGGAGTCGAGTGTAGAGGTAGGCAAACACTTAGAAGGTTACTGTACTGGTTCAGGTAGAAAATGATGACTACTTGGCCCAGTGTGTTGGCAGAGTGTGGAAAGATGTGGGCTGATCTCAGATTATGTGAGGAATGGATAAAGAAAGTGGGAGGTAAGGGCATTGTAAAGGATGCCTCTACATTTCTGGCTTCAACAATTGGGTGGATGGTGATGTTACTTATTGCAATAGGGTAGATTGAGAGAGGAACAGGATTAAAGAATGTGATTTAGGTGTTCTGCCATGTGTGGTGGCTCATGCTTATATTCCCAACACTTTGGGAGGCCAAGGCAGGAGGATTACTTGAGCCCAGGAGTTCAAGACCAGCCTACGCAACATTGCGAGGCCTTGTCTCTACAAAAAACCAAAAAAATTAGCCGAGTATAATGGCGTGTGCCTGTAGGCCCAGCTACTCAGAAGGCTGAGGCAGAAGGATTGCCTGAGCCTAGGAGGTCAAGGTTGCAGTACCCAGGAGGTCAAGGTTGCAGTGAACCATGATCACACACTGCACTCCAGTCTGAGCAACAGGAGTGAGACTTCCTTCAACTAAAAAGAAAAAAAAAAATTATTTTGACATTAGAACTTAGACAAGAGGGTTCAGAATGAGATATAAATTTAGGAGTCATATACAGATGGCATTTGAAGCTACCCGAATGGATGCGATTAATCAAGGAGATGGTACCCAGACCAAACCCTGGGTAATGACATATAGAGACAGGATGGAGAAGGAGTGGCTAGAAAGATGGAGAAAAAAATAAGTAAGAGGGTGCCGAGTGGGGGGTGCATATCAAGACAGAGGCAGAAGTCAACGTGTGACGTACTGCAAAGAAGACAAGCAAAATGAGGACAAAAAACTCTATAGGATTTGGCCCCATGGCCTAGCCCTGTGAGCCCTGATATCTGGTTACCTTATCATTTACCATTCACAACCTGTTTATAACAAGGAGACCATGGTCATGGCTAATTACAGGTGTCACTGGACCTCCCAGGGGTTGGTTTTCATAACTGGATATACATAGTTACCAGTTTTTTCGTTTGTTTGTTTGTTGTTTTTTTTCCCTGAAGGAGAAGGAAGAAAAGTTAGTGCCTGGGCCCCTCCTAGGTATGTAAAGGGAAGAGAAGAGAAAAGGCAAAGGAAGGACAGATGTTCTGCACTTCCCAGCCTGGGCACTCTACAGTACAAAGGAAGTCTTTTGAGAGTCAAGTATCCCAAATTCTAGGTTAAAAAATGTATTCTCAGGCCAGGTGTGGTGGCTCATACCTGTAATCCCAGCACTTCGGGAGGCTGAGGTAGGAGAATTGTTTGAGCCCAGGAGTTTGAGACCAGCCTAGCAACATACTGAGACATTGTCGCTGCAAAAAATAAATATAAAAACAAAAATTAAAAAATTAGCCACACATGGTAGTGTGCACCTGTAGTCCCAGCTACTCAAGGAGGCTGAGGCAGGAGGCTTAAGCCCAGGAGTTTGAGGTTGCAGTGAGCCATGATCGTGCCACTGCACTTCAGCCTAGGCGACAGAGTGAGATGCCCAACTCAAAAAACAAGAAAAGAAAAGAAAAGAAAGAAATGTATTCCTCTCTCTCTCTCTCTCTCTCTCTCTCTCTCTCTGTGTGTGTGTGTGTGTGTGTTGGAGTCTCACCGTAGCCTCGACCTGCTGGGCTCAAATGATCCTTCCGTCTCAGCCTTCCAAGTAGCTGTTCTCTCTCTCTCTCTCTCTCTCTCTCTCTCTCTCTCTCTCTCTCTCTCTCTCTCTCTCTCTCTGAGTTGGAAGTCTCACTCCATTGCCCAGGTTGGAGTGTAGTGGCATGCTCAAGGCCACTCCAGCGTCAACCTGCTGGGCTCTGGTGATTCTTCCGCCTCAGCCTTCCAAGTAGCAAGAACTATAGGCGCATACTACCACACTCAGCTAATTGTTTATTTACTGTATAGACGAAGTCTCGCCAAGTTGCCCAAGCTGGTCTTGAACCCGCAGGCTAAGGCAATCCACTCGCCTCAGGCTCCCAAAGTGCTGGGATTACAGACTGAGCGACCGAGCCCTGCCTATTCTCTCTCTTAATATTGCTTTTCCTTTTTTCCTTCATATCATTTAGCTCAACTTATAATTATTAATATATCTGATATAATAATTTATTTGACATTAATGACCACATGGGACTGTAACTTTTATGAGGAAAAGATCCTGCCTGGTTGTATCTACCTGTATCCAGTGTCTAGCACAAGGCGTGGCATATAGTAAGAGTTTAAGACATAGCTGTTGAGTTAATCAATGACTACAGTAGGAAAGTATAGTCACAAACTTACAGGCATAAATAAATGAGAGAACTAAAAGTTAGTGGTCTTCTGTGGCTTTCCATATGTTAATTTGGTACTTGTTTACACCGCTATCCTCCACTAACAGACAAGTGCACACAGTCACTAGACATTTAAGAAACTGTATGGGAGGAACACAGGAATTGAGAAAATGTTATGTATTAACTTTTTTAGAGATAATTGTTATATTTTAGCTATAGAAAGCATATGTATTTACAGAGAATACTGTGCTGCTGTCTGGAGACTGAAAGATTTTTTTTAATTTTTTGAGTTGGTCTCACTCTGTTGCCTAGGTTGGAGTGCAGTGGCACTATCAGGGCTCACTGCAATCTCTACCTCCTGGGCTCAGGTGATCCTCCCACCTCAGCCTCCCAAGTAACTGGGACTATGGGAGTGGTGTATAATTTTGCATTAATATTGAATTTATACTCAGAATCAATGCTGGTGCATATAACATAGAAGAGTCTCTGTTTATAGCTCTGGTGATTTACTTTGAATGAAAAGCCTTCCCCACAAATATTTATTTCATAAGTTTCGAATTGTTATATTAGGTTTTCTCCAAAGTAAGTCACCACTGAACTACTCTGATGAAATCTCAATTTCAGTACAAGTGAACTGTACTTTCTCCCTTTACCAACTCTTGCTAAGACTTGACAGTGAGCTCACCATGTGTCACACAGGGTGGCCAGAGTTCTATATTCACATCTATTTTCTTGTAACAAAATTTATTTAAGAAATTATTAATCCAGCCGGGCACAATGGCTCATGCCTGCAATCCCAGCACTTTGGGAGGTAGAGGATTGCCTGAGGCCAAGGGTTCGAGACCAGCCTGGGCAACTTGGTAAAACCTCGTCTCTACAATAAATCAAAAATTATCTGGGCATGGTGTCACACGCCTGTAGTTCCAGCTACTTGGAAGGCTGAGGTGGAAGGATCACTTGAGCCCAGCAGGTCGAGGCTGTGGTGGCTGTGAGTATGCCACTGTACTCCAGCCTGGGTGACAAAGTGAGATTCCCACTAAGAAAAAAAAGAAAAGAAATGACTAATCCTCCACAAGTATTCAGAGTTTCTCCACTTTTTTTCCTAGAGTATTTGCTTAAGTACTCTACGCTTATGTACAAATCAAAAAGGCACATATTCAGGTCGGGTACAGTTGCTTACATCTGTAGTTCCAGAAACTCAGGGGGCTGAGGTGGAAGGATTCCCTGAGTTCAGGAATTCGAGATCAGCCTGGACAAAACATTGAGATCCTGCCTCAAAAAAAATTAATAAATAAAAGTGAGCCGGGCTCAGTGGCTTAGCCTGTAATCCCAACGCTTTGGGAGGCTGAGGTGAGTGGATTGCCTGAGCCCACGGGTTTGAGACCTGCCTGGGCAACTTGGTGAGACTTCATCTCCACAATACATCAAAAAAATTAGCCGGGCATGGTAGTGCGCACCTATAGCTCCAGCTACTTGGAAGGCTGAGGCGGAAGGATCGTTGGAGCCCAGCAGGTCGAGGCTGCAGTGGCCGGGAGCATGCCACTACACTCCGGTCTGGGTGACAGAGTGAGATTCCAACTCAAAACAAAAATAAAAAATAAAAAAATAAAAGTGCATATTCAATCACATATAAAATACACATAGGCATGTAACTCACTTTGAGTATTATTTACATTAAACTTTTGGGGTTCTTGTTTTAGTATTGTTTTCTTCCTTTGTATGATCCTCTACTTCAGGAATGATGAAGTTAGAATCAATTTAGATCTTTCATTTATAGTTCTTACAGAAAAATGCTATTTTAGCTAGAAATGGTACTCAATGTTTCTACTGAGGATTGTTTTCTTAAATCTTATTCCTGTTTTCATTTGATGATGGCATAATATTTGTTAAAGTCTTATGTTGTGTCATTTAATTTGAAGGATTCTTTTTTAAAGAATACAGAAAAATGTGATAATATTCTTTCAAGAAAACAAGCTATTGAACATTTTCCCTATATTCCATTATTTTAAAATGTTTCATTCTTCATCGTTATCATAAAGCATGTATTCATTCCAAATACCATATTAAGTGCTGAAAAATATCAAAAGATCACAACAAAGAATTGTTTTAGTCAAAATACAGAAGATATTTTAAAACCTCAATCCAAACATGTCTTCCTCAACTGTGTATTATCAACACTTAGCAAACAGCAGGGGCTTATTAAATGTTTTTGAATTCATGTTAACATTAACTTATACCCATAGAAACAAGTATGAATATTAGTCTATATTAATCTGTATATCATCTGTAATAAGATTACATTTTAAACAAATATAATAAGTGTTTATAAGGAGTTCGTAGAAAAATCGTGTGGAGACTTCACAAAAGGATTACATTGATTTTATAGAACATATGGAGCTGGCTTAACAGATGGGTGGGAGTAGGTGGTTCCCTGCGTGCAGAAGAGCCCCACAAATTTATCTTCCAGCTTCTTGTCAGAAGACAGATAATAAGACCCATGTACACACTGTTTCTCTCTCTCTGTTTTTAAATAAGGTCCCTGTAGATATGATACTTTGCTTCTATTTATGTTTTTATGCTTGCTGTGCTTTCTTTTTTCCTTCTCTTTCTTTGACAAACTTACTGTGATTAACCAATCAGCTGTTTTAATGGGACAATTCTAGCTGAAATGGATGGTTAAAAGAGCTGAATTGGTAGAAACTGATCAGCTATTTTGTGCCTTATACATAAGTTATCTGTATAAAGACTCAGGTCTCCTGACTTAAAATCTAGATGATGAACTATGGGGTGTATGTATGTATTTGTATTTGAAAAGTTACATATAAATTTAATGAAATGGGCTGGGCATGATGGATGGCTCACGCCTGTAATACTAGCGTGGGAGGCAGAGGCGAGAGGATTGCCTGAGTCCAGGGGTTCGAGACCAGCTTGAGCAACTTGGCAAGACCTCGTCTCTACAAAAAATTAGCCGAGCATGGTGGCACATGCCTGTGGTTCCAGCTACTTGGAAGACTGAGGCAGAAGGATCACCTGAGCCTACCAGGTTGAGGCTGCGGTGGCCATGAGTGTACCACTGCACTCCACCTTGGGCATCAAAGTGAGACTCTGACTCGACAAAATGTAAAAATCAAAATTAGTGTGGTGCTCACAATTTAAAGGAGCCCTTGGTTACCTATAGCTACTTGCTTTTAGTGAAGATTTTTTCCTAGCCAATCCAAAACAAATTTATTTCCTATATTTGAAATTTTTAAATTGTGTTTTCTCCAAAGTGAGACACATTTGAACTTACTCTGACAAGTTCAAATCGGCAATTGGATACAAATGAAAATGTTACTTTCTCCCCCTGGTCATCTATACCAAACTCTATAACAGTTTGGTATAGATGACCAGGTTTTATTTATTTATTATTTTTTTTTTATTTATTTATTTTTTGAGTTGGAGTCTCACTCTGTCACTCAGGCTGGAGTGCAGTGGCACACTCAAAGTCACTACAGCCTCGACCTGCTGGGGTCAGGTGATCCTTCTGCCTCAGCCTTCCAAGTAGCTGGAACTGTAGGCACATGCCACCATGCCCTGCTAATGTTTTGATTTATTGTAGAGATGAGGTCTTGCCAAGTTGCCCAGGATGATGGCAAATCCGTGGACTCAGGCAATCCTCTTACCTTGGCCTCCCAAACTGCTGGGATTATAGGTGTGAGCCATCGCGCCTGGCCAATGCCCAGACGTTAAAAAAAATCTTGTGTATGTCCCACTCAAAATGTAGAATGATTCACAATCAGCATTTGGTAAGTTAAGCTAATGCTTAACTTTGGCTTTTTCTTGCACTAAAATATATTTTATGTGTAAATATATGATACATAATACATTATATATACAGAGGGTGGCAAAAATGTATACATAGTTAAGGAAGAAAAAAATTGTATTAAAATTGTAATATCCAGTAAGGTGAATACAAGTCACGTTTGCAATTCTGTAATTATAAGAGGTGCTTAAGGCAGAATTCGGTGGCTCAGCCTGTAATCCCAGCACTTTGGGAGGCCCAGGCAAGTGGATTGTCTGAGCCTGCGGGTTTGAGACCAGTCTGGGCAACTTGGCAAGACTTTGTCTCTACAATAAAATAAAATAAAATTAGCTGGGCATGGTTACGCACGCCTGTAGTTTTGGCTACTTAGAAGTATCGCCGGAGCCCAACAGGTTGATGCTGGTTCATGTTGAGAGTGTGCCACTGCACTCCATCCTGGGCGACAGAGTGAGACGCCAACTCAAAAAAAAAAAAAAGAGGTGTTCAAAGTGATTATTATCAGCATCCAGACACTTACGATTACAGTGAACATCTCTTAACATCTCTTAAAATGTGTATACATTTTTTTTTGGCATCCTGGTATATATATAATACATATATAACACATAAAACTTTGTCTGCATCAGTACAGAATTAAAGTGATTACCTCCAGGGAATGTTAAAACAGAAAGGGATATGAAAATAGAAACCTGTCTTTTAATTATATACTTCAATATTGTTTAAGATGAAAATATATTCTTTTTATAATATATTTTTTAAAAAACTTTTAATTATTATTAGGTTAACTTCATTATTATTTCATACTTATACAGAATTAAACAGAATGGCATAATAAACTCCCATATAGCCATCACCCAGCCTCATCAATTATCAATTCATTGCCAATCTTGCTATATCTACATTCTTATCCATTTCCCACTTTCTATGTTATTTGGAAATAAAATCCAAGTGCCATAACATTTTAACCATAGGTATTTCGATACATATCTCTAAAAGAGGAGGATTCTTTAATGTTACGTAAACAAAATACCAGTTACCACATCTAAACTATTTTACAATAATTCCTTAATATCTATCTAGTCAGTGTTCAAGTTTCTTCATAAACAGCATAATGGCTTTTTATTGTAGAGTTCCTTTGAATTAGGATACAAACATCGTCACATGTTGAGATAATTGATGTCTTTTGTCTCTTTTAATCTACAGAGGCCCCCTGATTCTTCCCACTCTTACTGAAATGTATTTGGTTTTTTTAAAATTTTTTTTTTTTTTTTTTTACAGTTTTCCACATCCTACACTCTGATGACTGCATCTCTGAGTCTGCTTGGACATGTTCCTCTGTTCTTGCATTTTTGGTAAATTGGTAGCTGGATCTATTCTAGAGGTTTGGTAAGATTCAGATTATCTTCCTCAAAGCAGAATGGTGATAGCTTGATATCTACTCATCTCTGTTTTTCGTCAACTGCTAATGCTTATGCCAGATCCATTACCTTATCAGAGGTCACAGAATGGTGATATTCTAATTTTAGTATCCCTTTCATTTATTATTTAAAATATTTCCATAATAATATGAAAACCCATCCTCATCTACCATGTGATTTTACTAATGGTATCATTTTTTTTTTTTTTTTTTAGGAAAAAAAGATGAATAGTTTATTTCTACCCCTTCATTTATCATTTTTCAAAATAATGGGTTGGTTCCAGTGATGACTAATTAGTTTTTCTTTCTTTCTTGTACCATCATGAACTTAGGGATTTAAACAGTTGGAATAGTTTAACTAATTTCCATTATTTTCCTTGTTGATGCTGAAATTGACCTATCCTTAGCCACTGAGAGTCTCTTCAAGGTGGTTCCCAAGTCCTTTGGTTATCACCCTATTTTTTTTAATTGTGACAAGAACATTTAATATGCGATCTACCCTCTTAACAGATTTCTAAAAACTTTAAAAATTTTATTTTTCTTTCTATATGTTTTGTCTGTTTTATTTAACATATATATATATATATATATATATATATATATATATATATACATATTTGTTTGTTTGTTTGTTTGTTTGTTTTGAGTTAGAGTCTCACTCTGTCACCCAGACTGGAGTGTAGTGGCATGCTTCCAGCCACCGCAGCCTCGACCTGCTGGGTTCCGGCGATACTTCCGCCTCAGCCTTCCAAGTAGCTGGAACTATAGGCGTGCGCTACCACACCCGGCTCTTTTTTTTGATTTATTGTAGAGACGAGGTCTTGCCAAGTTGCCCAGGCGGGTCTCGAACCTGCAGACTCAGGCAATCCACTCACCTCACCCTCCCAAAGCACGGGATTACAGGCTGAGCCACCAAGCCCAGCTCATACATATTTTTTTAAATGACAGGGTCTTGCTTTATAGCCCAAGATGAAGTGCAGTGGTGTAGTCATGGCTCACTGTGACCTCAGACTCCTGGACTCAATCAATCCCCCCACCTCAGCTTCCTGAGTAGCTAGGACTATAAGCGTGGGCCACCATGTACAGTTACAATTTTTTTAATTGTTTGTATAGAGATGCGGTCTTGCTATGTTGCCCAGGCTGGTTTCAAACTCCTAGCTTCAAGTGATCCTCCTAGCTCAGCCTACCAAAGTGCCGGGATTATAGGCATGAGTCACTGTGCACAGTTCATAATGACTTAAACATAAGGCCGAGTGCAATGACTCGTGCCTGTAATCCCAGCATTTTTGGGAGGCTGAGGAGAGAGGATTGCCTGAGCCCAGGGGTTCAAGACCAGCCTAGACAACTTGGCAAGACTTCGTCTCTACAATAAATCAAAAAATTAACTGGGTGTGGTGGCACACTCCTGTGATTCCACCTACTTGGAAGGCTGAGGTGGAAGGATCGCCTGAGTCCAGCAGGTCGTGGCTGTGGTGGCCATGAGCGTGCCACTGCACTCCAGTTTGGGAGACAAAGTGAGACTCTGACTCAAAAAAATTTTAAAAATTTAAAAAAAAAAATGTAAAACTTGAAACTGTAAATCTTCTAGAAGAAAACGTAGGGGAAAGTCTTCATGACAGTTGTCTTAGCAATGATTTTATGCATGACATCAAAGGAACAGGCAACAAAAGCAAAAATAGTCAAATGGGACTATATCAAACTAGAAAGCTTCTGCACAGCAAAATAATCAATAGAATGAAAAGACAACCTACAGAATGGGAGAAAAAACTTGCAAATCCTATATCTGATAAAAGGTTAATTTCCAAATATATAAGGAACTCTAATAAAAATGGGTTAAGGACCTGAACAGACATTTCTTCAAGAAGATATGCATATGGTCAACAGTGTATGAGAAGAGGCTCAACATTGCTACTCTCAGGAAAATGCAAATCAAAACCACAATGAGATGACATCTCATACCTGTTAACATGGTTATAATTTTTTTAAAAAGACAAGTGCTGATGAGAATATGGAGAAACTGGAACTCTTGTACACTGTTAGTGAGAATACAAACTGGTGCAGCCACTATAGAAAACAATATAGAGATTCCTTTAAAAATTAAAAATAAAGCTACCATATCATACAATAATTCCACCACTGGATAACTATCCAAAAGCATTTAAATCAGAATCTCAAAGAGATATTAATATTCTCATGCTCATTGCAGCACCGTTCACAATAGCCATGTGGAAATAACCTAAATGCCCATCAACAGATGAATGGGTGAAGAAAATGTGGCATATACACACAACGAAATAGTATTCAGTCTTTAAAAAGAAGTAAATCCTGCAATATGTGATGACATGGATGAACCTGGAGGACATTATGCCAAGTAAATAAACCAATCACAGAGAGACAAATACTGCATGATTCTACTTACATGAAGTATCAAAAATAGTCAGACTTGCTGGGCACAGTAGCTCACACCTGTAGTCCTAAATATTTGGGATGCTGGAGAGTGAGATCTCTTGAGCCCATGAGTTCAAGGCTGCAGTACACTATGATCGCACCACTGCACTCCAACCTGGGTGACAGAATGAGACTCCATCTCTAAAAATAATTTTAAAATTTTTTTCTCATTTTAAAAAATAGCCAAACTCAGTGAATCAGAAAACAGAACTATGGTTGCCAGGGATGGAGAGGTAGGGAAATGGGAGTTGCTAGGTCATGTTATAAGTATAAAATATCGCCAAGCTCGTTGGTTTAGCCTGTAATCCCGTGCTTTGGGAAGGTGAGGTGAGTGGATTGCCTGAGCCTGAAGGTTCGAGACCCGCCTGGGCAACTTGGCGAGACCTCATCTCTACAATAAATCAAAAATTCGCTGGGTGTGGTAGCGCACGCCTGTAGTTCCAGCTACTCGGAAGGCTGAGGCAGAAGGATCGCCGGAGCCCAGCAGGTCGAGGCTGCGGTGGCCGGGAGCGGCCACTGCACTCCAGTCTGGGCGACAGAGTGAGACTCCAACTCAAAAAAAAAAAAAAAGTATAAAATATCAATAATGCAAGATGAATGAGTTCTAAAAGATCTGCTCTACAACATTATGCCTATAGTTAACAATATGTACTGTGCACTTAAAAATCTGTTAAATAGGCCAAGCATGGAGGCTCATGCCTGTAATCCCAGCACTTTGGGAGGCTGAGGCAGGAGGATTAATAGAAGCCAGGAGTTTGAGACAAGGCCAGGCAACACAGCAAGACCCTGCCACTATCAAATTTTTTTTTTTAATTAGCTGGGCATGGTGGCATGCCCGTAGCCCTAGCTGCTTAGGAAACTGCAGGAGGATGGCTTGAGCCCAGGAGCACGAGGCTGCAGTGAGCCATGACTGCACCACTGCACTTGAGTTTGGGCTTCAGAGCAAGACCTTGGGCCACAGTGGTGAACTGAACAGACAGAAATTGCCACTGTGAAGAAGCTTCTGGTGGGGAAAAGGAAAATAATCAAAGAAATATAAATAGGTAATATTATATCAGATAACCTGAGTGCTAGCAAGGAAAACAGAACAAGGTAAAGGAATAGAGGATGGGGTGTGGAGGGATGCTGTTTAGACAGAGTGATCAGGAAAGGTCTAGCTGCAGAAGAAAGAGTGAAGTATCTGGAAGAATGGAGTTCTTGGTGTAGGGAACAGCAAGTGCAAAAATCCTGGGATGGGAGAGTATATGGCATGTTCCAGGAATGGCAGAATGCCAGTGTTGTGGGCAGAGTGAGCAAGGGAAAAGCAGTTAGAAAAAAGAATAAAGATGTAGCCAACCAGTCGGATCATTTGTGTTTTTACCTGTCACTAAAAAGTCTCTTTCACCTTCTGAAAATTTGTGTCTTGCGTATCACACTGAACCAAAGGTACCAATCACGGAGTGAAGTCCAGCGTATGCCTTCTTATGTTAATAAATGGTTCTGGCTTCTAAGATTTATTATGTCATAAGACACCTCTGCCTTACAATTATAGCAGAAGACATCTCAACATCGAGAGTCCAAAGCAATTTGTCTTTTCCCTGTTGGCCACAGGAAGTATTTTTCAATCCTCAGTGGTCATTCCAAACCAGCCCTCAAATTGCCCTTGTCCAGGTCCGTGGGAGTTACTCAGACATGTTTGAAGTATCAGAGGCAGTCATACTCTGAGTCACCCCTTCATTCTAGGGGAGGCAGCCAGGAAGCCTCCAGGTCTTGGGGGAGGTTTTGATTTAGTGCTGTTGGATTTTCATACACAGCCCTGCCCATACCCGTGGGTAACCCTATCTCACCCCTTCGGGCTGGGGTGGCCGTGTTCTTTAGAAAGGCATCCCAAGCATGACCCGATCCTTCCCTCCCCCAGAGGAGGCTGTTCCTTGTTGCTAATCACAGCAGAAAATTCCTTTCATGTCCCATAGTTTTCAGAGGGGTGCTCTGGCTGCAGCTGCTAATGTTGGAAACAAACGCACCCCTGTTTTTACATTCTTTTCCAGTCACCTCTGAATTTGTAACAGGTCTGGAAGACTTTCCAGTTTTTAGCCCCACGATTCTGGTTTACATTATTATTTGGTGTTTAAATTTTATATATATATCTATATAGACGTCTATATAGATATATATTTTTTAAAGCCCAGAACCAAGGATATAAAGGAAAAACAGACTAATGAATTGTCACCTATTGGGGCTTTATTTAAAATTAGCATCTAACTGGTGGCTATACCAGTTAGCATTTTGATAGGCCAAGGTGTGAGGATTGCTTGAGCCCAAGAATTCAAGACCAGCCTAGGCAACATAGCAAGACCCCGTCTCTACAAAATAAAAATTAAAAAATTAGCTGGGCGTGGTGGTGCATGCCTGTAATCCCAGCTACCGGAGGACTGAGGTAGAAGGATCGCCTAAGCCCAGGAGGTCAAGGCTGCAGTGAGCTGTGATTGTGCTATTGCACTCTGGGCTGAGCTACAGAGTGAGCTCCTAACTCAAACAAACAAACAAACAAACAAACAAACAAACAAACAAATAAGCATCTAGAACTATTAGGAGAGGAGTTAGTGGCCCATATAATTGGAAAATCCAGCTTTCTCAGGGTCTTTCTTCACTACAGCTGCAAATATTACCAAACAGAGACAGCATCATCAATAGGCCATATCCGGACTGGCCCCTTTATTCTGAACACCATCATTATTAGAAGGGAAAGACAGACTCCTAGCTCCAGATATTTTTCGTTCAAGGTTGGCGGGAAAAGACTGAAATAGAGAGGGTCATCTATTGACATTTTAAGTCAGAAATATCCTGGCTGACTTGACTTCTTATAAGAGCATTGCTTTAATTCCTATGAACAATGATTTTTAGAGCCCACTCAGCACTTTTGTATCCTGGTTATTCTTAGCAACCTGACACCTATTCTCACCATCATGCCACAAAATGGCAGCAAGCAGATATTTTGGCAAATATGAAATGAGGCTAATGGTAGATATCATTTACCTGCCCTCATGCAACCCCATGACGGTGTTGATGGCTCCTTGGTCAGCTATGGTAAATTCTATAGCGGTGTACCTTCCTAGGAGCTGGCCCAGGTAGGGATGTAAACAGGAGGAAGAGCAGTTTAGCTCATTTCATAGATGAGAAATTCACAGCTCACTATTCTTAGAAATTAAGGTATTTCTGACCTTTTGGGATTGATGTCACAACAGAAACTACTCCACACTCTGAGAAAGCATGACATTGTGCCTGTCAAAGTCAGCCTGTGAAGGATCATTGATACAATTTGCCACTTCTTGGAGTTTACACAGCTAATAGGCAAGGAGATTAACTCAGATAAATTATGGAAGCTAATGAAATAAACAGTACCTATGTATTAAGGTCCTTAGAAAGGTTTTGCCCTCTAATCTTGTAGACATATACACTGTTATTGGAGACATATACACTGGATATGTCTTTTTCCTCAGCCCAATCTGATATCAGCCAAGTAGAGTTGTCCCCTGGTAAACTACTGTGGTAAAGAATTTTGAACACATACTCTATCTTGCTAATGTCTTTATTTCCCCTGTTTTTACCATATAATGTCTGTCACTTCCTAATGTTATTCCTGATGTGTGTTGGTGCTCAATAAACTGCACAGCAACATGGTGAATTATAAAGAACATAAACTGAAATTAGAAAGGTGCGAGTTTGAATCTTGCTTCTATCCATATACAAGAACTTAATGTCTTGGCTCATGTATAAATATGAGGTACTTGAAGTCTCAATTTCTTTCCTCATCAACGCAAACAAGCACACACAAATCATTTACCACAATGTGTTAGTCTGATTGGGCGTGATAACAAAACACGACAGACTATGTGGCTTAAACAACAGAAATTAATTTTCTCACAGTTCTGAAGGGTGGAATTCCAAGATTAAGGTGTCATCACAGTTCGTTTCTGGTGAGGCCTTTCTCCTGGGCTTGCAGATGGTGCTTTCTCGTTGTGTCCAGGAAAAGCTAAAAGGCAAGGTAGGGGTTAGGGCTGGGGTGAAGGGGAAGCCAGCAAGCTGAGCCAAGTATGTATGATCAAGAAGTTTATACCAAGTCAGGCTCGGTGGCTCAGCCTGTAATCCAGCGCCTTTGGGAGGCTGAGGTGAGTGGATTGCCTGAGCCCGCGGGTTCGAGACCCGCCTGGGCAACTTGGCGAGACCTCATCTCTACAATAAATAAAAAATGAGACGGGCGTGGTAGTGCACGCCTGTAGTTTCAGCTACTTGGAAGGCTGAGGCGGAAGGATCCCCAGAGTCTGGGCGACAGAGTGAGACTCCAACTCAAAAAAAAAAAAAAAAGTTTATATCTTTAAGATATGATTCAGAAGGGCATTTGTGGCCTAAGGTGAAATTATTAGAGAATGATAACAAATACACTGAAATTGATAGGATACTTCCTTGTGCCTTGGCTTTATTTCTTTAAAATTTTTGCTAAAAGTACCAATAATACAGCCGGGCTCAGTGGCTCAGCCTGTAATCCCAGCACTTTGGGAGGCTGAGGTGAGAGGATTGCCTGAGCCCGCGGATTCGAGACCCGCCTGGGCAACTTGGCGAGACCTCATCTCTACAATAAATCAAAAAATTATCTGGGCATGGCAGCATGCGCCTGTAATTCCAGCTACTTGGAAAGCTGAGGCGGAAGGATCGCCAGAGCCCAGCAGGTCGAGGCTGCGGTGGCCGGGAGCGGCCACTGCACTCCAGTCTGGGTGACAGAGTGAGACTCCAACTCAAAAAAAAACAAAACAAAATTACCAATAATGGTGTGAATTACCCTTTTAATAGTATACTTGATGAATATATATTGCCGTCATATGGAATTCTTTTTTTTTTTTTTTTTGAGTTGGGGTCTCATTCTGTCGCCCAGGCTGGAGTGTAGTGGCACAATTACGGCTAACCTCCACCTCAACTTTCTAGGCTCAGGCAATCCTTCTGCCTCAGCCTTCCAAGCAGCAGGGACTACAGACCTGTACCACCATGCTTGGCTAATTTTTTGATTTTGGCAGGGGCGTTTGTTTGTAGAGACAAAAATCTCACTAGGTTGCCTAGGCTGGCCTTGAACTCTTGGGCTCAATTGATCCACCTGCTTTGGCCTCCCAAAGTGCTGGGATTACCATGCCCAGCTTGGAATTTTTAAAAAGTAAACACCTGAATCATGTACATTTTCACTAGAAAAGTTAATGATTCTGCCTATGGTAAGTCTGCCTTTTTGATGTCCATAACTCTAAGTGATATCATGGTCAACTGCAGTTGCCAGAGAAGTTGGCACAGTGCTTCAGGAGGACAGAGCCATCTTTCCCTTCCCAGTTTGAAAAAATACTACTCAAACATCTTTGACATTCTTTCCAGAAGGAAGAAGGAAATAATTCATTTGTGCCCTAGGTTCGCAGGCATAGAACAGGGGTGTTCTCTTCTTTGACTCAGGTTAGGAGGTAGTCCCTTTGGAAGGTAGGGAGTCTTTACCTGAGAGAGAATAAATGAAAGAAAAAGAGATGGAGGAGGTAGTCAGGGTTGGGTTGTGTCAGAAATGAGAGATTTGAGACATCAGGAAAAATGAAATGGGTAATAGTGTGGATATAAAAGGACATACATGCCAGACTTTCAAAAGAGACTGACGAGTAACCCCAAAAAAGAGTCTACAGTTGGGTCTTAATCTATGCCTCCACAAAACTCTGCTATTACTCCACTGGTGGAATAATAGACTTTATCACTTTGTCCTGAGAATCGTATAACCTGTTTGCCTGGGAAAAGGCTGTGCTTTGGATGGACCGTTCCCTTTCCCAAGTTGAAAGGCTTCAAAGATGCAACAAGAAAGAAGAAGACTCAGTCTTCTGTGTCAGAAATGATTCTAACACGGATGCCATTAAGCCATCTTTAAAGAGAAAACTCATAATATCATGGCCACCATTCTGCACAACTCCAGAGGACGCCATTCACACTGTAATCTATTTGAGCGCCTTCAGTTGTGTTGTGTACCATGTGAGTAGTTGTATGCAATAGCTCTGCTTAATCATACAGTTTAGAGAAAAAAGAAAACACTAGATGACAAGAAATTGATGGTCTAGTGAATTATCTTAACTTGTTTTTGTTGAAACAAACTCTGAATGTATACTACAATTAAATCATCTTTAAGTGTAGTTACTCTAAAATGCTCTCTTCCTTTCTTTTTCTGTTGCTTGACATTTTTTGCAGGTGTCAATAATCTAGGCTTTACTTTATTATATTTTTACTATAAGCCGGAAGATCTGAATTGGGGAGACATAGGAATAATGAAATTACTTGTTAAGTGCTTTGAAAATATACCTGCCCAAAATATCAGCAGTCTGAGAATAAGCAAACTGTGACATGTTTACACAATGCATTCTATTCTGTGATAAAAAGGGAATAAACTCAGGATACATTCAGTAACATGAATAAATTTCAGAAACATATTGACCAGAAGCCAGATTCCCCCATATATTACACACACACACACACACACACACACACACACACACACACACGTATATATACACACATACTATATGATTTCATTTATGAAATTTGAGAACTGGCAAAGGAATCTATGGTGGTAGAAGTCAGCCAGGAGGGGTAATACTGACTGAAAAGTCCCACAAAGGAATTTCCTGTAGTGATGGACATTTTCTATATCTTGACCTGGGTGGTGGTATGTATGGGTGTATACATATGACAGTCTTCATGCTGCATCTATACTTAAGAGTTGTGCTTTTTTATTGAGTTGTATCTCAATAAAATACTATCTGAAAATATTATAGCCGGGCCCAGTGGCTCAGCCTGTAATCCCGCGCCTTTGGGAGGCTGAGGTGAGTGGATTGCCTGAGCCCGCGGGTTCGAGACCCGCCTGGGCAGCAAGACCTCAGTCTCTACAATAAATCAAAAATCGGCTGGGCGTGGTAGTGCGCACCTGTAGTTCCAGCTACTTGGAAGGCTGAGGCGGAAGGAT